>NC_135232.1:5976666-6251666 GCF_051348905.1 Ranitomeya variabilis | reverse complement strand
CAATGAAAAAGACCTGGGTGTATGGGTGGATGACAGACTCATATTCAGTGGCCAGTGTCAGGCAGCTGCTACAAAGGCAAATAAAATAATGGGATGTATTAAAAGAGGCATAGATGCTCATGAGGAGAACATAATTTTACCTCTATACAAGTCACTAGTTCGACCACACTTAGAATACTGTGCACAGTTCTGGTCTCCGGTGTATAAGAAAGACATAGCTGAACTGGAGCGGGTGCAGAGAAGAGCGACCAAGGTTATTAGAGGACTGGGGGGTCTGCAATACCAAGATAGGTTATTACACTTGGAAAAACGAAGACTAAGGGGTGATCTTATGTTACTGTATAAATATATGAGGGGACAGTACAAAGACCTTTCTGATGATCTTTTTAATCATAGACCTGAGACAGGGACAAGAGGGCATCCTCTACGTCTGGAGGAAAGAAGGTTTAAGCATAATAACAGACGCGGATTCTTTACTGTAAGAGCAGTGAGACTATGGAACTCTCTGCCGTATGATGTTGTAATGAGGGATTCACTACTTACATTTAAGAGGGGACTGGATACCTTTCTGGAAAAGTATAATGTTACAGGGTATATACACTAGATTCCTTGATAAGGCGTTGATCCAGGGAACTAGTCTGATTGCCGGATGTGGAGTCGGGAAGGAATTTTTTTCCCCATGGTGGAGTTACTCTTTGCCACATGGGGTTTTTTTGCCTTCCTCTGGATCAACATGTTAGGGCATGTTAGGTTAGGCTATGGGTTGAACTAGATGGACTTACAGTCTTCCTTCAACCTTAATAATAACTATGTAACTATGGAACATACAGATGTGTATATATATATACAGTCACCACTAGAGGGGGCTCCTCACATACAGATATATATATATACACAGTCACCACTAGAGGGGGCTCCTCACATACAGATGTATATATATATATACAGTCACCACTAGAGGGGGCTCCTCACATACAGATGTATATATATATACAGTCACCACTAGAGGGGGCTCCTCACATACAGATGTATATATATACAGTCACCACTAGAGGGGGCTCCTCACATTCAAAGATTCAAAGAAGCTTTATTGGCAGGACCAAATACACATCAGTTTTGCCAAAGCAAGTGTATAAAGGCAATAGGGATAGGGACTGTGGGGATGTTGGGTAGGAGCTGTAGGGAAGGTGGATGGGGGCAGATCCATTGTGGGGGCTATAGTCCATGGCATAGGGGAGGTGGATGGGGGCAGATCCAGGGTGGGGGCTATAGTTCATGGCATAGGGGAGGTGGATGGGGGCAGATCCAGGGTGGGGGCTATAGTCCATGGCATAGCGGAGGTGGATGGGGCAGATCCAGGGTGGGGGCTATAGTCCATTGCATAGGGGAGGTGGATGGGGGCAGATCCAGGGTAGGGGCTATAGTTCATGGCATAGGGGAGGTGGATGGGGGCAGATCCAGGGTGGGGGCTATAGTCCATGGCATAGGGGAGGTGGATGGGGGCAGATCCAGGGTGGGGGCTATAGTCCATGGCATAGGGGAGGTGGATGGGGGCAGATCCAGGGTGGGGGCTATAGTCCATGGCATAGGGAAGGTGGATGGGGGCAGATCCAGGGTGGGGGCTATAGTCCATGGCATAGGGGAGGTGGATGGGGGCAGATCCACGGTGGGGGCTATAGTCCATGGCATAGGGAAGGTGGATGGGGGCAGATCCAGGGTGGGGGCTATAGTCCATGGCATAGGGGAGGTGGATGGGGGCAGATCCACGGTGGGGGCTATAGTCCATGGCATAGGGGAGGTGGATGGGGGCAGATCCAGGGTGGGGGCTATAGTCCATGGCATAGGGGAGGTGGATGGGGGCAGATCCATTGTGGGGGCTATAGTCCATGGCATCATGGCTGTCTTTCCCTCAGTCTATGACATTCGCTCACATACCGCGCTGCTATCTCCACTGCTCTCTCTTCTTCTCCCAGCAGGATATATGTCTTCTCTTCCTCCTTCATGGTGATGAAGTCCGGGAAGAGATGTGAGAGTCTCCTGAAGTGAGTGTCCCTCACTGCTGAGTATTTGGAGCAGTGTAGCAGGAAGTGAGTTTCGTCCTCTATGGCCTCCTGATCACAGTGTTGGCACAGTCTTTCCTCCCTGGGCTTGTAGTTCTGCCTGTGTCGGCCACATTCGATGGCCAGACTGTGGGCACTGAGTCTATATCGGCTCAGGATCTTGCGATCTCTGGGGTCCGGGAGTTTCTCCAGATATGGGGCCAGTCTGTAGTCTCTCTGTAGACTCCGGTACATGATCAGTTTCTGTGAGTTGTTGATATCATTCTTCCAGTCACTGACATACCTCTCCTGGCCTTCTTCTGCCATCTTCCTGATTCCAGCTTTTGTCAGGTTGTTGTGATTGGTGTTCTGGTCCGGTTGGGTTTGGCTTGGCTGTTCTGAGGGTTCTGGTTTTTCTGTTTCACCTACATGTATCAGGGCTTTATGGTGATGGGAGCTTGGATTGCTCCTATGCAGGTGAGCCCGGAATGACAGCGCCCTCTTTAGAACTGTTAGGTGTAGAGGGATTCTGCCCAACTCGGCCCGACAAGCACTGTTGGAGGTGCTCCGATGGACCTGGAGAAGGTGCTTGCAGAATTCCAGGTTCAATATTTCTGTTGGACTGGTATCCCACCTTGACCAGTCTGGGTAGGTGTGAGGACCCCAGACTTCGCTGCCATACAGGAGGATTGGGGCGATGATGGAGTCGAAGATTTTTAGCCAGACCCTCACTGGTGGCTTCAGATGGTAGAGTTTCCTTTGGATGGCATAGAAGGTTTTGCAGGCCTTGTCTTTCAGGGTCTCTCTGGCTTGTTTGAAGCTCCCTGACCGGTGAATCTCTAGGCCCAGGTAGGTATATTTGTCCGTTCCTGTGAGGTCGCAGTTGTTGAGGACAAATGATGGGTGCTGGTCTGATCTTCTCTTTCTCCTCTGGAACACCATGGTGTTGGTTTTCTTTAGGTTGACCGGTAGAGCCCAGGTGGAGCTGAATTTCTCTAGGATTTTCAGGTTGTCCTGGAGGCCTTTCTCGGTTGGTGACAGCAGCAGCAGGTCATCTGCATGTAATGAGCTGGCCGGCTGTGACTGTTCTGTTATCATTAATGTAAAAAAGAGGACAGCGCCACAACGGTCAGTGATAAGAAAAAACTTACAGCTTTAATCTGCCAACTGCGACGACGTTTCGGTATAAACCTTTATCAAGGTTTATACCGAAACGTCGTCGCAGTTGGCAGATTAAAGCTGTAAGTTTTTTCTTATCACTGACCGTTGTGGCGCTGTCCTCTTTTTTACATTATGGATTGGACTTTTTAGCTGGGCTGACCCCCTGGCAAGGACTTGCGTCCACAGGCCTAGGAAGGCTATAAGGGACATAGGGTGCGGTTTAACCTATTTTTTGGATTTGTTCTGTTATCATTGACATAGAATCTGTTGACATAGAATCTGTGACAGACACTGCCCCCGTGTGGCCAGAAGTTATACCTATGCCGAATGTGATTACAGAGAAACAAACTGTATTGGCTAAGCTCCCCCCTGTTATGTCATGTGAACAGGAAGGAGGAAGAGAGGAAAAAGAGCCCGGGAAATCAGTCTGTGCAGAGAGAAGTCTGTGTGTGCTGGTGCCCTCCTGTAGATGCGACATAGGAGATTGCCTGGACGATTCCCCTCTCTTGAAAGCTGACTTCCAGATTGTTCCCAGCTCCCACACTGCGGAGCACTCAGCGGTGACATCTACACAGATCCTGAACCCACGAACTGTAAGCGGGTCCTCTGTTGAGAGGCCGAACATTCCACCCCTACCTGCCGTACCCCAAGGATTACAGTCTGGACCTGAGAGACAGAGTTTTGTTTAATCCCTGTTGTTTTCTCTTCGGCTGGAGCGTCTCCCTGCAGTGACACACAGGCCTGCGACGTGGGAAGATAACCTTCTGGAACAAAGAGACTGGTAACGTGTGGATAGGGAAAGTGAGGGACAGTTTGTTATTACACGTTAATTCTGTGAATAAGCATATTTTGTATTGTCTACAATTGTGTTCCGCTGTGTTAAGAAAATGTATAACAGTAAAGATACGTTTGTTAAGATGAAATCTGAGTGTGGAGGTTTTGCTGGGCCAGATCATGGATATACATGGGCGGCCTTGCCCTCGGTCACTTCATCTGGCGTAGTCGGCAGGATCTGTGCCCAGCAAGATTCCCACCCAGGCCCAGTGTACAGTCAGAAACTGCCGCCGGTGTCCATTGTAAACCAGGTCAGGAAATTTGGCGGGCGAAACTACCCCGTACCAGAGTGGGCAGAACAAGTGCGGATACTGGGAGAAATGTATAATATTGACCCTAAGACCTTGGCAGAAATGGCGGTACTGACGCTAGAGGGGGAGGCATGGACGACAGTCAGACTGGAGACGGTCAGGGGGCAGCGTGTGTTAGAGGATTTGGTGCGGGTGCTGGAAAAGACCTATGGACCTACTACGTACCAGGGAACACTGCGATACCTGTTCTTCAGACGGACACAGCTTGAATGGGAGGACATTCCCCAATATGCAAATGCCCTTCAGGTACTCCTTGAACAAGTCTGTGCAAAAGGGGAACAACTGGCTACTATAGCTCCTCGTGACCTGGTACTGAGAGACCAATTCGTTATAGGGCTGAGAGACCAGTATCTTAACCGTACGCTACAGGACTTGATTCGGATGACGCCGACTCTCACCTTCGCTGAAGTTAAGCAGGAAGCCATAGAACGTTCTAGGGGACCCGTCATGGATGTGGGGACCCAAAGCGCTGCGTGCAGATCCATATTAGACATTAAACAGCCCAACAGTGACACCGAGGAGCTGAAACAGATGGTAGCAGATTTACAGCAACAGGTGTCACAGTTAACACTAGAACGACAGAGAGACCAGCGGATACGACCTAGCCGTCCCGCGGGACCGTGTTGGTCATGTGGTGACCCTCGCCACAGGGCGAATCGTTGTCCTCAACGAACAAACCATCAGTTACCACGACGAACAGAAAATCGGCTACATCCACAAGCAGAGCCACCACGCCAGGTCTCACCACAATGGCCGCCGTTAAACTAGACACCCCTGCAGCTGAGGTTCGAGCAGCAGGGGGGGACAGAGAACGGGGTGTAGAAAAACAGAACCAGCAACGGAGTACTCTTGCCTCGAGTAGTCCTATACTTGGAGTTATTCTGGAGGGAGTTGCGGTGCAAGGATTGATGGACACTGGGTCGCAAGTGACCACGATCTCTGAACAGTTTTATGAAAAGTACCTCAAACCAAGAACTGCTTGTGATCCAGATACCACCATTAAGATAATTGCGGCTAATAACCTACCCATTCCAGTAACCGGAGTCGCTTGGATGGATACGAAGGCCTGTGGACAAGACCTAGGGAAACGAGGAATCGTCATTGTCAAGGAAGGCTTCGGCTCCGAGACCCCAGTAATAATCGGAATGAATATCTTGAAAGACCTGGATCTTATGCTGTTGACAAGAAAATGGCCCAAGTACTGGCAGAAAGTTACCAAACATAAACCGACCCGTCTGGCGTTCCAGCGCGTAATCCGGACCGTTGGACTTCAACAGATGGCAAAGGAACAACTACCCCTAGCAGCCATTAAAGTGCCCCGCTGTACCCGGATTACTTTGCCCGCTGAAAAAGAGATAGTAATTTCCCTGCCTCTTAACACCAACCGACAACTTGAAGGAGTTGAAGTGTTAATCGAGCCGAGGGCTCCAAGTGGGGGTAAGCTAAACCCACTAGTCGCCCGCACCCTAGCCGTCGTAAGGAACGGAAGAGTCCCTGTCAGGCTAAACAACACCGCAGACGTAGGTGTAGCTCTCGAGGCTGGCACGCAACTTGCCAGAGTATATGCTCTACCCACAGAAGTGAACCCCATGGGACCCTTACAATTCACCCCGTCTACAGAAGATGGCCGGACGGTAACTGTCTCAGCCATAAATGCTCAAGCAGATGATGAAGACATTGGGCGAAAACTACTGGAAAAAGTGCAACTGGACCCGTCCCAGTACACCAAACAGGAAGTGTCTCAAATGGAGAAACTACTGCGAGAACACCAAGACTCCTTTGCAAAGCATGACACTGACTTCGGGTACACCACCAGTATCCAACACGAGATTCCCACGGGTGATGCTGCCCCTATTCGCGAGAGGTACCGACAAATACCACCTCAACAATACCAGGAGGTGAAAAGCCTCTTAGAATCTATGCTACACGCCGGAGTGGTGCGGGAAAGCCAGAGCCCATGGGCTGCACCCGTGGTGATAGTCAAAAAGAAAGATGGATCCCTGAGATTTTGCGTAGACTACCGTCGGTTGAACGCTTGCACGATCCGGGACTCCTATCCACTCCCCCGGATCGAAGAGTCGCTGACCGCCCTGAAAAAGGCCAAATATTTTTTGTCTCTAGACTTGGCCAGTGGATATTGGCAGGTCCCCATGAGTGAGAAGGACAGAGAAAAGACCACCTTCATCCTTCCCATGGGCCTGTACGAGTTTGACCGGATGCCATTCGGCTTGAGTAACGCACCAGGGACCTTTCAGAGACTGATGGAATGCTGTCTGGGAGATTTCAACTTCGAATTCACGCTGATATACCTTGATGACATCGTGGTATACTCCGCCACCTTTGAGGATCACCTTCACAAGCTTGGCAAAGTGTTCCAGCGCTTGAAGAAACACGGCTTGAAGTTGAAGCCCAGCAAGTGCCGTCTATTCCAGCAGGAGATCGATTACCTGGGACACCGGATCTCAGCCGAAGGTGTCCAACCCTCTCCAGAGAAGATAGCAGCTGTCCGAGAGTGGCCACAACCAACTACCATCAAAGAAGTCCAGGCTTTCCTGGGGCTAGCGGGCTATTACCGCCGATTTGTCAAGGACTTTGCCCGGCTTGCGGAACCACTGCATGAGACCCTCCGAGGGACCGCAAACAGTCCCAGAGGACGACGCATCAGCTGGGGGCCCGACCAAGAAAAATCCTTCCGGGCGCTTCAAGCTGCTCTGACATCACCCCCTATTCTGGCATTTGCAGACTACACCTTGCCGTTCCAGTTATACACTGACGCCAGCCTTCAAGGTCTCGGGGCGGTCCTCTCCCAAGTCCAAGATAACAAGGAACGTGTAATAGCCTATGCCAGTAGATCCCTCCGTGATACTGAAAAGAACCCTGTCAACTACAGCTCTTTCCGCCTGGAACTCCTGGCCCTGACCTGGGCTATGACAGAGAAGTTTGCTGGCTACATGACAGGGCGGAGGTGCTGGTCGTGACACAACAATCCTCTTGCCCACCTAGAAAATGCCAAACTAGGGGCAATGGAACAGCGCTGGATGGCAAGGCTCTCTAGATTCCAATACAAAATTAAATACAGAGCGGGGAAGGAGAATCAGAATGCTGACAGCCTTTCCAGAGTGACATCATCCCCGCCAGTGGGGGACCGGGATGAAGAATTGGAGGGAGATGAACTGCCCGACTTTGCCCGGCTAGCTAAACAAATAGAAGATAGCCGCCAGTATGCTGTAGGTGGGATCGAAGCCGTAGTGGGGTCCCCCCTGTCCCAACAAGAATGGGCCAAGCTTCAAGATCGAGACCCTGAACACGTCTTACTGAAACAGTACGTGAAGACACAAGAGAAACCACCCTCCGAAGTAAGAGCCCGACTATCAACCAGGGCCTCTGCCCTACTTGCCCAATGGGATCGGCTGATCGTGAAGGATGGAGTCTTGTATCGCAGGGTACTTTTATCCCATATGCTGGAAGAATGTTTGCAGATTGTCGTCCCGGTGCAGCTAGCCCATGAGATGGTGGCTGAAGCCCACAGAAGGAACGGCCACTTCGGCATTGACAAGACCCTCCGGTGGACCCAGCAATTCATTTTTTGCCCAGGACTCCGTAAGCTGGTTGAAAACGTCTGCCTAAGCTGTCGTACATGTGAACTCCATAAGTCTACTGAGCAGCGTGCACCCGTCCAGACCATTAGCACATCCAGGCCCCTCGAGTTGTTGATGGTGGACTATCTGTTGATCGGAACGGCAAATAGTGGCTACCAGTACTGTCTGGTGATGGTGGACCACTTCACGAAATTCGCCGTCGCTGTTGCTACCAAAGACCAGACTGCCGAATCAGCTGCACAGGCCATCTGTCAGCACTTTGTTCGGGTCTACGGGTGTCCGGAACGGCTACACTCTGACCAGGGGGCGTGTTTCGAAGGGCGAGTCATTGAAGAACTTCAGCAGATGTATGGAATCAAGAAGTCCAGGACCACCCCGTATCATCCACAAGGGAATGGCGCGTGTGAACGTTTCAACCGGACTCTCTTACAACTGGTCCGAACCTTAGCAGAAGACAAAAAGCCCAACTGGCCTCGATTCCTCCCAGAACTGCTGTGGGCCTATAACAATCAAGTCCATTCTGTCACCGGATACACGCCTTACACCCTCCTTTTTGGCCGCCCAGGCAAAGGCATCCATGAGCTACACCTGTCTAACTCTGATGAAGACACCTGTGGTACCTATCCTTCCTGGCTACAGGCACACCGTCAAAGGATGGAAACTGTCTACCGGCTGGTGGAACAGCAGATCCAGGACCAGGTCCACGCTGATCCACTTCCAGTACAAGAAGACCTACTGAGTGTGGGTCAATTAGTCCTAGTTCGTATAAAGAAACCGCAAGGAAAACTCCGGCCCAAGTGGGAGACCGAAGTCTATCGAATAATTGGACACCCATACCCTGATGGCCCCGTCTATCAAGTACAAGGCGAAGACAGCGGCAGCCTCCGCACCCTGCACCGTAACATGTTGCGCCCCTGCCGTTCTCAGCCTGACTCCCCTCCTATAATGCCTAGAGAGACGGATGTCACTAATACTGTGGGAGACACCGATACCGGGGATGTAGAAGTGGAAAACATCCCTACCCCTGCTCGCCTGACTGACACGTCTGCACCCCTTACCTCCTCGACTGACTTACCGACTGGGGCGGAGAGTGGAGTGACTGATCGGGGAGAGAGACTAGCACCCGTTAGGCGGACAGCGAGGACCACCGCAGGAGTGCCCCCGGGACAGTCCTACAGAGACCAATATGTGTGGCCCTGTTCACAGCCGGGTCCTACAACCTCCACAGCCATCGCCGCCATGGAGTCAGTCGTTGACAGGGACTGCCAACCTTCAAGTTGGGGGGCGTGTAATGAGCTGGCCGGCTGTGACTGTTCTGTTATCATTGACATAGAATCTGTTGACATAGAATCTGTGACAGACACTGCCCCCGTGTGGCCAGAAGTTATACCTATGCCGAATGTGATTACAGAGAAACAAACTGTATTGGCTAAGCTCCCCCCTGTTATGTCATGTGACCAGGAAGGAGAGAGAGAAGAAGGAGAGCCCGGGAAACTTCTCTGTGCAGAGAGAAGTCTGTGTGTGCTGGTGCCCTCCTGTAGATGCGACATAGGAGATTGCCTGGACGATTCCCCTCTCTTGAAAGCTGACTTCCAGATTGTTCCCAGCTCCCACACTGCGGAGCACTCAGCGGTGACATCTACACAGATCCTGAACCCACGAACTGTAAGCGGGTCCTCTGTTGAGAGGCCGAACATTCCACCCCTACCTGCCATACCCCAAGGATTACAGTCTGGACCTGAGAGACAGAGTTTTGTTTAATCCCTGTTGTTTTCTCTTCGGCTGGAGCGTCTCCCTGCAGTGACACACAGGCCTGCGACGTGGGAAGATAACCTTCTGGAACAAAGAGACTGGTAACGTGTGGATAGGGAAAGTGAGGGACAGTTTGTTATTACACGTTAATTCTGTGAATAAGCATATTTTGTATTGTCTACAATTGTGTTCCGCTGTGTTAAGAAAATGTATAACAGTAAAGATATGTTTGTTAAAATGGAATCTGAGTGTGGAAGTTTTGCTGGGCCAGATCACGGATATACATGGGCGACCTTGCCCTCGGTCACTTCATGCATACAGCAGGAATTTCACCTGCGTGTCGTGGAGGGTGAGACCTGGTGCTGAGGAGGACTCCAGGACGGTAGCCAGCTCGTTGATGTAAATGTTGAAGAGTGTTGGACTTAGGCTGCAGCCTTGTCTGACCCCGCAGTTCTGCTGGAAATAAGCAGCTCTTCTGCCGTACAGATGTGTATATATATATATATATATATATATATATATATATATATATATATGCAGTCACCACTAGAGGGGGCTCCTCACATACAGATGTGTATAAATATATATATATATATATATATATATATATATATATATATATATATATATATATACAGTCACCACTAGAGGGGGCTCCTCACATACAGATGTGTATATATATATATATATATATACAGTCACCACTAGAGGGGGCTCCTCACATACAGATGTGTATATATATATATATATATACATACACAGTCACCACTAGAGGGGGCTCCTCACATACAGATGTATATATATATATATATACAGTCACCACTAGAGGGGGCTCCTCACATACAGATGTGTATATATATATACAGTCACCACTAGAGGGGGCTCCTCACATACAGATGTATATATATATATATATATATATATATATATATATATACAGTCACCACTAGAGGGGGCTCCTCACATACAGATGTATATATATATATATATATATATATATAGTCACCACTAGAGGGGGCTCCTCACATACAGATGTATATATATATATATATATATATATATATATATATATATACACAGTCACCACTAGAGGGGGCTCCTCACATACAGATGTGTATATATATATATATACAGTCACCACTAGAGGGGGCTCCTCACATACAGATGTGTATATATATATATATATATATATATATACAGTCACCACTAGAGGGGGCTCCTCACATACAGATGTATATATATATATATATATATACAGTCACCACTAGAGGGGGCTCCTCACATACAGATGTATATATATATATATATACAGTCACCACTAGAGGGGGCTCCTCACATACAGATGTATATATATATATATATATACAGTCACCACTAGAGGGGGCTCCTCACATACAGATGTATATATATATATATATATATATATATATATATATATACAGTCACCACTAGAGGGGGCTCTGTTGTGGATTCTGTTTTTGGGCTCCCTCTGGTGGTTACAACTGGTACTGGGTGACTTTGGTGGGTTGCGGTCTCTGGTTTCCACCTGTCCATCAGTGGCTGGGTGTTTCCTATTTAACCTGGCTTTCCTGTCATTCCCTTGCCGGCTATCAATGTATCAGTGTGTGTCTCT
This sequence comes from Ranitomeya variabilis, assembly GCF_051348905.1. Lineage (NCBI taxonomy): Eukaryota > Metazoa > Chordata > Amphibia > Anura > Dendrobatidae > Ranitomeya > Ranitomeya variabilis. Next base: position 6,240,337 of record NC_135232.1, on the reverse strand, counting down.
GTTACCTGCTCCTAGGCCTTCAAGACAAGCTAAGTCTGTATTTCCCTGTTTCATGATTGCTTTCATGTTTTTTTAGTCCAGCTTGCAGATATGTAATTCTCTGCTGCTGGTTGCTCTAGTGGGCTGAAATTACCACTCATGTACCATGAGTTGGCACATGAGTTCAAGTAATTTCAGGATGGTATTTTGAAGGGTTTTAAGCTGACCGCGCAGTTCACCTTTTGTATCCTCTGCTATCTAGCTTAAGCGGGCCTCATTTTGCTGAATCTGTTTTCATAACTACGTTTGTGCCTTCCTCTCATTTCACCGTCATTATATGTGGGAGGCTGCTATCTCTGTGGGAATATTTCTCTGGAGGCAAGTGAGGTCTGATATTCTTCTGATAGGGGAAGCTAGATCTCCGGCTGGCGCTAGACGTCTAGGGGCCCCCCAGGAACGTCCCCCGGCTACTGTTAGTTGAGTGTTGAGGTTCAGGATCGCGGTCAGCTCAGGTTCCATCACCCTAGAGCTCGTCCTGTTTTTGCCCGTGTTATGTTGACAAATTCCCTGCCATTGGGAACATGACAGTATAGCCGGCCCACAAAGTGTTAATTGTTTGGGCTGAAGCAGGAGAAAAAGAAGTGTTGAAGGGATTTTTTTTTTTCCCTCAGAGTTTTGCTGCCTAGCCCTTAATTGCTGTCTAGCTGCTTCGTACCTCCTCTTAACCCTTGAATGGCTCTGACCTTAGCTGTTTAACATGGATGTCCAGAGTTTGGCTTCCAGCCTGAATAATCTTGCTGCAAAAGTTCAAAACATACAGGATTTTGTTGTTCACACTCCTATGTCTGAACCTAGAATTCCTATTCCAGAGTTTTTTTCTGGAGATAGATCTACCTTCCTGAATTTCAGGAACAATTGCAAATTGTTTCTTTCTTTGAAATCTCGCTCCTCTGGAGACCCTGCGCAGCAGGTCAAGATTGTAATATCTTTCCTGCAGGGCGACCCTCAGAATTGGGCATTTGCATTGGCACCAGGGTATCCTGCATTGCTCAGTGTGGATGCGTTTTTTCTGGCACTGGGATTGCTCTATGAGGAACCTAACCTGGAGATTCAGGCTGAAAAGGCTTTATTAGCCCTCTCTCAGGGGCATGATGAAGCGGAAGTATATTGTCAAAAATTTCGGAAATGGTCGGTGCTTACTCAGTGGAATGAGTGCGCCCTGGCTGCAAACTTCAGAGATGGTCTTTCTGAGGCCATTAAGGATATTATGGTGGGGTTCCCTGCGCCTACAGGTCTGAATGAGTCTATGGCTATGGCCATTCAGATTGATCGGCGTTTACGGGAGCGCAAACCTGTGCACCAGTTGGCGGTGTCTTCTGAACAGGCACCTGAGACTATGCAATGTGATAGAATTCAGTCCAGAAGTGAACGGCAAAATTATAGGCGGAAAAATGGATTGTGTTTTTATTGTGGTGATTCAGCTCATGTTATATCAGCATGCTCTAAACGCACAAAAAAGGTTGATAAATCTTTTGCCATTAGTACTCTGCAGTCTAAGTTCATTTTGTCTGTAACTCTGATTTGTTCACTGTCATCCATTTCCGTCGATGCCTATGTGGATTCGGGCGCAGCCCTGAGTCTTATGGATTGGTCATTTGCCAAACGCTGCGGTTTTAGTCTGGAGCCTCTGGAAGTTCCTATTCCTTTGAAGGGAATTGACTCTACACCATTGGCTATGAATAAACCGCAGTACTGGACACAAGTGACCATGCGCATGACTCCCGTTCATCAGGAGGTGATTCGCTTCCTTGTACTGTATAATTTACATGATGTACTAGTGCTTGGTCTGCCATGGTTACAAACTCATAATCCAGTCCTGGATTGGAAAACAATGTCTGTGTTAAGCTGGGGATGTCAGGGGGTTCATGATGATGCACCTCTGATTTCAATCGCTTCATCTACTCCTTCTGAGGTCCCTGCATTTTTGTCTGACTATCGGGATGTTTTTGAGGAGCCTAAGCTCAATTCGCTCCCTCCTCATAGGGATTGTGACTGTGCTATAGAATTAATTCCTGGCAGTAAGTTCCCTAAGGGTCGTTTATTTAATCTGTCAGTGCCAGAGCATACTGCTATGCGGAATTATATTAAGGAGTCCTTGGAAAAGGGACATATTCGTCCATCTTCGTCCCCTCTGGGAGCAGGTTTTTTTTTCGTGGCAAAAAAAGATGGTTCCCTGAGGCCTTGTATAGATTATCGCCTTCTGAATAAGATTACAGTCAAATATCAGTATCCATTGCCATTATTGACTGATTTGTTTGCTCGCATTAAGGGGGCTAGGTGGTTCACTAAGGTAGATCTTCGCGGTGCGTATAATCTTGTGCGGATAAAGCAGGGTGATGAGTGGATTTTATTTCAGATCTCCCTGTCTCACAGAAAATGTCCGTTATCTGGGTTGTGTGTGACCGCTTTTCTAAGATGGTTCATTTGGTACCCTTGCCTAAGTTGCCTTCCTCCTCTGAGTTGGTCCCTTTATTTTTTCAGAACGTGGTTCGTTTGCATGGGATTCCGGAGAATATCGTTTCGGACAGGGGATCCCAGTTTGTGTCTAGATTTTGGCGGACGTTTTGTGCTAAGATGGGCATTAATTTGTCTTTCTCGTCTGCATTCCATCCTCAGACGAATGGCCAGACGGAGCGAACTAATCAGACCTTGGAAACTTATTTAAGGTGTTTTGTTTCTGCTGATCAAGATGACTGGGTTGCCTTTTTGCCACTGGCCGAATTTGCCCTTAATAATCGGGCTAGTTCTGCTACTTTGGTTTCTCCTTTCTTTTGTAATTCGGGGTTTCATCCTCGTTTTTCCTCTGGTCAGGTGGAGCCTTCAGATTGTCCTGGAGTGGACGTGGTGGTGGATAGGTTACATCAGATTTGGAATCAGGTGGTGGACAATTTGAAGTTGTCTCAGGAGAAGGCTCAGCAGTTTGCTAATCGTCGTCGCCGCGTGGGTCCCCGACTTCGTGTTGGGGACTTGGTGTGGTTGTCTTCTCGTTTTGTCCCTATGAAGGTCTCTTCTCCCAAGTTTAAGCCTCGGTTCATCGGTCCTTGTAAGATCTTGGAGATTCTTAACCCTGTATCTTTTCGTTTGGATCTCCCAGCATCGTTTGCTATTCATAATGTGTTCCATCGGTCATTATTGCGGAGGTATGAGGTGCCCGTTGTTCCTTCGGTTGAGCCTCCTGCTCCGGTGCTGGTGGAGGGAGAATTGGAGTATGTTGTTGAGAAGATCTTGGATTCTCGTGTTTCCAGACGTAAACTCCAGTATTTGGTTAAGTGGAAGGGTTATGGTCAGGAGGATAATTCCTGGGTGGTCGCCTCTGATGTTCATGCGACTGATTTGGTCCGCGTCTTCCATGGAGCTCATCCTGATCGCCCTGGGGGTTCTCGTGAGGGTTCGGTGACCCCTCCTCAAGGGGGGGTACTGTTGTGGATTCTGTTTTTGGGCTCCCTCTGGTGGTTACAACTGGTACTGGGTGACTTTGGTGGGTTGCGGTCTCTGGTTTCCACCTGTCCATCAGTGGCTGGGTGTTTCCTATTTAACCTGGCTTTCCTGTCATTCCCTTGCCGGCTATCAATGTATCAGTGTGTGTCTCTGTTACCTGCTCCTAGGCCTTCAAGACAAGCTAAGTCTGTATTTCCCTGTTTCATGATTGCTTTCATGTTTTTTTAGTCCAGCTTGCAGATATGTAATTCTCTGCTGCTGGTTGCTCTAGTGGGCTGAAATTACCACTCATGTACCATGAGTTGGCACATGAGTTCAAGTAATTTCAGGATGGTATTTTGAAGGGTTTTTCAGCTGACCGCGCAGTTCACCTTTTGTATCCTCTGCTATCTAGCTTAAGCGGGCCTCATTTTGCTGAATCTGTTTTTATAACTACGTTTGTGCCTTCCTCTCATTTCACCGTCATTATATGTGGGAGGCTGCTATCTCTGTGGGAATATTTCTCTGGAGGCAAGTGAGGTCTGATATTCTTCTGATAGGGGAAGCTAGATCTCCGGCTGGCGCGAGACGTCTAGGGGCCCCCCAGGAACGTCCCCCGGCTACTGTTAGTTGAGTGTTGAGGTTCAGGATCGCGGTCAGCTCAGGTTCCATCACCCTAGAGCTCGTCCTGTTTTTGCCCGTTATGTTGACAAATTCCCTGCCATTGGGAATCATGACAGGGCTCCTCACATACAGATGTATATATATATATATATATATATATATATACAGTCACCACTAGAGGAGGCTCCTCACATACAGATGTATATATATATATATACAGTCACCACTAGAGGGGGCTCCTCACATACAGATGTGTATATATATATATACAGTCACCACTAGAGGGGGCTCCTCACATACAGATGTGTATATATATATATATATATATACAGTCACCACTAGAGGGGGCTCCTCACATACAGATGTATATATATATATACAGTCACCACTAGAGGGGGCTCCTCACATACAGATGTGTGTATATATATATATATATATATATATATATATATATATATATACATACAGTCACCACTAGAGGGGGCTCCTCACATACAGATGTGTGTGTATATATACATATATATATATATAGTCACCACTAGAGGGGGCTCCTCACATACAGATGTATATATATATACATATATATATATATATATATATATATATATATATACAGTCACCACTAGAGGGGGCTCCTCACATGCAGATATATATATATATATATATATATATATATATATATATATATATATATATATATATACATATACAGTCACCACTAGAGGGGGCTCCTCACATACAGATGTGTATATATATATATACTAGACTGTGGCCCGATTCTAATGCATCGGGTATTCTAGAATATGCATGTCCCCATAGTATATGGACAATGATGATTCCAGAATTCGCGGCAGACTGTGCCCGTTGCTGATTGGTCGAGGCAACCTTTATGACATCATCGTCGCCATGGCAACCATTATGACATCTACGTCGATACTGTGCCCATCGCTGATTGGTCGAGTCGAATTTGCGGCATTTCCAGGACAGACAGACAGACAGACAGACAGACGGAAAAACCCTTAGACAATTATATATATACTAGACTGTGGCCCGATTCTAATGCATCGGGTATTCTAGAATATGCATGTCCCCATAGTATATGGACAATGATGATTCCAGAATTCGCGGCAGACTGTGCCCGTTGCTGATTGGTCGAGGCAACCTTTATGACATCATCGTCGCCATGGCAACCATTATGACATCTACGTCGATACTGTGCCCGTCGCTGATTGGTCGAGGCCTGGCTGCCTCGACCAATCAGAGACGCGGGATTTCCATTATGACATCATCGTCGCCATGCTGTGCCCGTCTCTGATTGGTCGAGGCCTGGCGGCCTCGACCAATCAGAGACGCGGGATTTCCAGGACAGACAGACAGAAAGACAGACAGACAGACAGACAGACGGAAAAACCCTTAGACAATTATATATATAGATATATATACAGTCACCACTAGAGGGGGCTCCTCACATACTGATGTATATATATATATATATACAGTCACCACTAGAGGGGGCTCCTCACATACTGATGTATATATATTTATACAGTCACCACTAGAGGGGGCTCCTCACATACTGATGTATATATATATATATATATATATATATATATATATATATATATATATATATATATATATATATATATATATACACAGTCACCACTAGAGGGGGCTCCTCACATACAGATGTGTATATATATATATATATATATATATATATATATATATATATATACACATACACAGTCACCACTAGAGGGGGCTCCACACATACAGATGTGTATATATATGTATATATATATATACAGTCACCACTAGAGGGGGCTCCTCACATATAGATGTGTATATATATATATATATATATATATATATATATATATATATATATATACAGTCACCACTAGAGGGGGCTCTACACATACAGATGTGTATATATATATACAGTCACCACTAGAGGGGGCTCCTTACATACTGATGTATATATATATTGTAGCGTTTCACCCGCTACGGGTCTAGGGGACATTCGCTTAGGTGCGGCGGATGACACTCAGGAGAAGACACAATTCCTTAAAAGTTCACAGGGTTTATTGCTCCATAAACCACATTGCAACAGGAACAACAGGTAAACAGTCTTACGTCAGACAGGTTAATCCTCAATGTCCATAGTAGAGCTCCGCTCTCTCAGGTCTGTGGGCACACAGACCGTGCTATGTCCAGCACACAGGCTCTCCAGCCTAAAGATGGTCTCTGTGTGTTGTTCAGGACGTCTGTCCCCACTTGGAACCGTCCAACACACAGGCCACTCTGCAGTGTCCAGCCAGGACACATGGAAGTGTGTCCACCCTGACAGACTCCCACACACTCACACCATGTGCTACACACACCTCCTTTACATAGGTGTAACCACACACATGGCTAGTCAGATGAGCGTGACATCACCACAGGTCCTTACACACAAAACCATCTTACGTGTTCAGACACACCTCTTTGGGTGGGTTTGTAGGTGACTGAACCCACCCATCTCTCCAATCACCTAGAAGCCTTCCCAATGTAAACAAATCCCTCAGCAGCAGATCTGCTTGAGCAAAACATACCCAGGCTTCCATCACAGGACCAACCACCTCTGCGATACATACCTTCCATTAATCACACGACCAGTCACTATGCCACATATTCCCCCCCTCTGCCTAAAGCCGTGGGGCTTGGCACTTTCTATTACCCGACCAGAGATCCTTCTCTGTCGTCCCTGACAGTCAAACCGTCTGTCAAAGTCAGGGCCTGTTACTGAACCCTTTCGTCGGCATTCGTCAACCATTTCCGTCACACCCTTTGATAAAGACGAGACCCCTTGTCATCTCGTCTCAGTCGGATTTGGGCAACATGATCAATCTGGCGTCGCAATCCCCTTGCACCCATACAACCTGTCTGGACTGACTGTCAACACGTCCGCTACCGGGTCTCCCACCTAAGTCACTCAGCCCTGAGCTGAGGAGTCACTGCCTCTAACTCTTCCTTCAGGCTGGGTACTTCCACCCCTTTGTTCAGCTTTCACATTTCGGGTCGAAAGTGGCCGCCATCTTCCATCAAATGGGCGCAGCAGTCCTGTAAGGTGCCGTACTTCAACCCTTAACTGCTCCATTTCCTTCAGATATACCATGCCATACTCCAGCAGAGTCCGTATTTTGCTAAGACTCCCCACTGTTCCTACAACGAAGAAGGGAACCATACCCTTTTCTTGGGGTATTTGGTCTTCATGGACACCAGGTATTCTCAACCTCACCACTCCAGACTTATCCACCATCTCTTGCATGGCTTGACCATTCCTTCCAATGACTTTCTTCTATTAGGCTCTCACACGGCACTCAGCAGCCTATCTCCAAAGCTCCTCTTGCTTTAACTGGGTTTCTACTTCAGGCCCCACTCCTTTGGTGGCCCCCTTCTTTACTGTACTCCCTTTTCCTGAAAGTCACAGTCACCCGCATAATCTGTGTCACACCTCATAGAATGGCGAACCCCAAAGTCACACTCTTTCCGGGAGTCAGCTGCACACATTCTATCCATCACACCACTAACAGTCATATTGTGGCACACATCAGGTGATGTCATGTCCATAAGTTGAGACCGTCCACCATCTTCCTTGGTCACGCCTAACTTAGGACTGTCAACTACAGGGGGTGCATTCTCTGCATTAATTTTCACACACAATAATTCATTTGCCCGGGACAACAGTCCGGCTGAATCACGCTTTTGGGATGCACCGCCCCCTTTTGGGCAACTACTACCTTTTGGGTTACCGCCCCCCTTTTGGGACTCCGCCCCTTTTTTTGGAAACCACCATTCGGCGGAACTCCATCCCTTTTTGGGCAACTACTACCTTTTGGGTTACCGCCCCCCTTTTGGGACTCCGCTCCTTTTTTTGGAAACCACCATTCGGCGGAACTCCATCCCTTTTTAGGCAACTACTACCCTTTTGGGCTACCACCCCCTTTTTGGGGACTCCGCCCCTTTTTGGCAACCATCGCTGTCTAGGTTTTCCACTCCATTTTTTTTGGGAACGCTATCCTTTAGGGACACCACCCTTTCCCTGGGGTACACCCAACAGTACTATCAGACCCCAGTATGCAACGTGCACCAGAATGTCTCGCTTGAATGTCGCGCTTGCACTGGCCCTTTAAGAGTCTGCACGCTCTAAACCAGCAATGTCTTTTTTTTTTTTTTTCCAATCCTTCACCAGCTCCTGCTGGCACTGCTACAGCTCCTGCTGCAGTCCCAAATCACTGGCACCTCTGGGTGCTGATCACAAACAGCTGCTGCCGCCAGTGCAGCTCCTGCTGCTGCGGATCCTCTTGCTGCAACCATGCTGCACGGCTCAACCACAGACTTCGTGGACCCACCGATCCACAGCAAGCCGCTTGTCACCTTCGTGGACCCGCCGATCCACAGCAAACTTCGTAACCCCGCCGAGTTACCGCCAGACGCCTTCAGTCTTCGCGGCCCCGCTGAGCCACAGCAAGTTGATCAAAGAAGAAAAAAAAAGAAATACATGGACTCGCCGGTAGGGTTGAGCGAAACGGGTCGTTCATTTTCAAAAGTCGCCGACTTTTGGCTAAGTCGGCGTCTCATGAAACCCGATCCGACCCCTGTGCTTGTCGGCCATGCGGTACGCGACTTTCGCGCCAAAGTCGCGTTTCAATGACGCGAAAAGCGCCATTTCTCAGCCAATGAAGGTGAACGCAGAGTGTGGGCAGCGTGATGACATAGGTCCTGGTCCCCACCATCTTAGAGAAGGGCATTGCAGTGATTGGCTTGCTGTCTGCGGCGTCACAGGGGCTATAAAGGGGCGTTCCCGCCGACCGCCATCTCACTGCTGCTGCTCTGAGCTTAGGGAGAGGTTGCTGCCGCTTCGGCAGAAGCAGGGATAGCGTTAGGCAGGGTCCACTAACCACCAAACCGCTTGTGCTGTAGCGATTTCCACTGTCCAACACCACCTTCGGTGTGCAGGGACAGCGGAAGCTACATTTTTTTTTTTTTTCTCTCAGCGCTGTAGCTCATTGGGCTGCCCTAGAAGGCTCCGTGATAGCTGTATTGCTGTGTGTACGCCACTGTGGAAACCAACTGCTTTTTTCAAAGCACATATCCTCTTGTTCCTTCCTTTCTGCACAGCTATCTTTTTTGTTTGTCCACACTTTTTATTTAATTTGTGCATCAGTCCACTCCTATTGCTGCCTGCCATACCTGGCTGAGATTACTGCAGGGAGATAGTAATTGTAGGACAGTCCCTGTTGTTTTTTTTTTTTTTTTTGTGGGAGATTAAGATTTGCATTTCTGCTAGAGTGCCATCCGTGTGTGTGCCATCTCTCACTGAGTGGGCCATAGAAAGCCTATTTATTTTTTTGCTTGATTTGGGTTCTAAAATCTAACTGAAAAAAAAAAACACTACATCCATCAGTGGGAGATTAATACTGTCCTCAGGGCTTGTGTGCCACTCCTGATCCTGACTCCTGTGAGCGCCATCTCTCACTCAGTGGGCCATAGAAAGCCTATTTATTTTTTTGCTTGATTTGGGTTCTAAAATCTAACTGAAAAAAAAATCACTACATCCATCAGTGGGAGAGTAATACTGTCCTCAGGGCTTGTGTGCCACTCCTGATCCTGACTCCTGTGAGCGCCATCTCTCACTCAGTGGGCCATAGAAAGCCTATTTATTTTTTTGCTTGATTTGGGTTCTAAAATCTAACTGAAAAAAAAATCACTACATCCATCAGTGGGAGAGTAATACTGTCCTCAGGGCTTGTGTGCCACTCCTGATCCTGACTCCTGTGAGCGCCATCTCTCACTCAGTGGGCCATAGAAAGCCTATTTATTTTTTTGCTTGATTTGGGTTCTAAAATCTACCTGAACAAAAAAAACACTACATCCATCAGTGGGAGATTAATACTGTCCTCAGGGCTTGTTTGCCACTCCTGATCCTGACTCCTGTGAGCGCCATCTCTCACTCAGTGGGCCATAGAAAACCTTTTTTTTTTTTTGCTTGATTTGGGTTCTAAAATCTAACTGAAAAAAAAAAACACTACATCCATCAGTGGGAGATTAATACTGTCCTCAGGGCTTGTGTGCCACTCCTGATCCTGACTCCTGTGAGCGCCATCTCTCACTCAGTGGGCCATAGAAAGCCTATTTATTTTTTTGCTTGATTTGGGTTCTAAAATCTACCTGAAAAAAAAAACACTACATCCATCAGTGGGAGATTAATACTGTCCTCAGGGCTTGTGTGCCACTCCTGATCCTGACTCCTGTGCGCGCCATCTCTCACTCAGTGGGCCATAGAAAGCCTATTTATTTTTTTGCTTGATTTGGGTTCTAAAATCAACCTGAAAAAAAAAAACACTACATCCATCAGTGGGAGATTAATACTGTCCTCAGGGCTTGTGTGCCACTCCTGATCCTGACTCCTGTGAGCGCCATCTCTCACTCAGTGGGCCATAGAAAGCCTATTTATTTTTTTGCTTGATTTGGGTTCTAAAATCTAACTGAAAAAAAAAATCACTACATCCATCAGTGGGAGATTAATACTGTCCTCAGGGCTTGTGTGCCACTCCTGATCCTGACTCCTGTGAGCGCCATCTCTCACTCAGTGGGCCATAGAAAGCCTATTTATTTTTTTGCTTGATTTGGGTTCTAAAATCTAACTGAAAAAAAAAATCACTACATCCATCAGTGGGAGATTAATACTGTCCTCAGGGCTTGTGTGCCACTCCTGATCCTGACTCCTGTGAGCGCCATCTCTCACTCAGTGGGCCGTAGAAAGCCTATTTATTTTTTTGCTTGATTTGGGTTCTAAAATCTACCTGAACAAAAAAAACACTACATCCATCAGTGGGAGATTAATACTGTCCTCAGGGCTTGTTTGCCACTCCTGATCCTGACTCCTGTGAGCGCCATCTCTCACTCAGTGGGCCGTAGAAAGCCTATTTATTTTTTTGCTTGATTTGGGTTCTAAAATCTACCTGAACAAAAAAAACACTACATCCATCAGTGGGAGATTAATACTGTCCTCAGGGCTTGTGTGCCACTCCTGATCCTGACTCCTGTGAGCGCCATCTCTCACTCTGTGGGCCATAGAAAACCTTTTTTTTTTTTTTTGCTTGATTTGGGTTCTAAAATCTACCTGAACAAAAAAAACACTACATCCATCAGTGGGAGATTAATACTGTCCTCAGGGCTTGTGTGCCACTCCTGATCCTGACTCCTGTGAGCGCCATCTCTCACTCAGTGGGCCATAGAAAACCTTTTTTTTTTTTTGCTTGATTTGGGTTCTAAAATCTACCTGAAAAAAAAAAAACACTACATCCATCAGTGGGAGATTAATACTGTCCTCACGGCTTGTGTGCCACTCCTGATCCTGACTCCTGTGCGCGCCATCTCTCACTCAGTGGGCCATAGAAAGCCTATTTATTTTTTTGCTTGATTTGGGTTCTAAAATCTACCTGAAAAAAAAATCACTACATCCATCAGTGGGAGATTAATACTGTCCTCAGGGCTTGTGTGCCACTCCTGATCCTGACTCCTGTGCGCGCCATCTCTCACTCAGTGGGCCATAGAAAGCCTATTTATTTTTTTGCTTGATTTGGGTTCTAAAATCTACCTGAAAAAAAAATCACTACATCCATCAGTGGGAGATTAATACTGTCCTCAGGGCTTGTGTGCCACTCCTGATCCTGACTCCTGTGAGCGCCATCTCTCACTCAGTGGGCCATAGAAAGCCTATTTATTTTTTTGCTTGATTTGGGTTCTAAAATCTACCTGAAAAAAAAATCACTACATACATCAGTGGGAGATTAATACTGTCCTCAGGGCTTGTGTGCCACTCCTGATCCTGACTCCTGTGCGCGCCATCTCTCACTCAGTGGGCACTGGGCCATAGAAAGCTTTTTTTTTATTATTATTATTATTTGGTTTCTAAATTGTCCCTGAAAAAAACAATTTATCTTATTTGGTTTCTAAAGTCTCCCTGAGGGAAAAAAAAAAAAAAAAAAAAGGTGGGAGATTAATATTGACATTTGTGCTTGAGTGACAGTCCTGCGTGTGTGGCATCTCTGTGATTTTGTGCCACAGAAAACAGAGTGTGTAACATTGTGCCTGATTTTCCTTGTGGTCTCACCAACCTGTTAAGGGATATTGAAATCATACTGAAGTTATAGCTTACCGTGTAAGTTGTTTGACAGCAACAAATAAAGTTACTTTGGTTAAGTTTTTAAAACAATGAGGAAGTCTGGTGCAAGAGGTCGTGGCCGTGGGCGTTCATTGTCAGCTGGTAATGATGGTAGTGGTAGTGGAGCATCAGGTGGTCGTGGGGATAAAAATATTCCACGTAAGTCTGGAGCTGTGGAGCCAGTTTCGTCGTGTGGCTACACAAGGCCTCGAACGCTCTCTTTTCTGGGAGTAGGAAAACCGCTTTTAAAGGCGGAGCAGCAACAGCAAGTTTTGGCTTACATTGCAGACTCAGCCTCTAGCTCTTTTGCCTCCTCTTCTGAAACTGGTAAATGTAAAAGCAGCGCGTCGCTTGTGGATGTCCACGGTCAGGGACAAGTCGCTTCCTTGTCCTCTTCAGCAAAAACTACAACAAGAGAGAAGGATGCAGCAGGCGACACAACGGGTTACTCCATGGAGCTCTTTACACATACTGTCCCTGGCTTACAAAGTGAAACACTTAACAGGCCATGCCCATTACAAGTAGATTCTGACATGGAGTGCACTGATGCACAGCCACAGCCAGAGTACTATGCTGCTCCTTTGACTCAGACCACCACATTGCCCTCTCAGGGTACTGATCCACAATCAGACCCTGATGAGACTATGTTGCCCCGCCACGAACGCTATACCACCGACCGACACAGTGACACAGACGAAGTTGCACATGAGCTCGAAGAGGAGTTAATAGATGACCCAGTTATTGACCCCGATTGGCAGCCATTGGGGGAACAGGGTGCAGGTGGCAGTAGTTCAGAAGCGGAGGTGGAGGAGGGGCCGCAGCAGGCATCAACATCGCAACAGGTTCCATCTGCCGGGCCCGTATCTGGCCCAAAACGCGTGTCAAAGCCAAAACCTGTTGGAGGACAGCGTGGCCATCCGGTTAAAGCTCAGTCTGCAATCCCTGAAAAGGGATCCGATGCTAGGAAGAGTGCAGTCTGGCATTTTTTTAAACAACATCCAACTGATCAGCGCAAAGTCATCTGTCAAAAATGTTCAACTAGCTTAAGCAGAGGTCAGAATCTGAAATGTCTCAATACTAGTTGCATGCATAGACACTTAACCACCATGCATTTTCAAGCCTGGACTAACTACCAAACGTCCCTTAAGGTTGTAGCACCCTCGGCCAATGAAGCTAGTCAGCAACGCAACATCCCTTCTGTCACTGTAAGGCCACCATTTTCCGCACCACCGGCAGTATCTGTGCAGGTTTCTTTGCCAGCCAAAAGCACTCAGGGTCAGGGAATCACCAGTTTTGTAGGAGGAAATATTGCATCTAGGTCACCGGCGGAAACAATACCATCTCCAACCGTCTCGCAGTCTGCCATGTCCACCGGCACACCCGCAAGTTCCACGATCTCCATCTCTCCAGTTCAGCACACACTACATGAGACTCTGGTTAGAAAAAGGAAGTACTTATCCTCGCATCCGCGTACACAGGGTTTTAACGCCCACATAGCTAGACTAATATCGTTAGAGATGATGCCCTACCGGTTAGTTGAAAGCGAAGCTTTCAAAGCCCTGATGGAGTACGCTGAACCACGATACGAGCTACCCAGTCGACACTTTTTTCCAGAAAAGCCATCCCAGCCCTGCACCAGCATGTTAAACAGCGCATCGTCCATGCACTCAGGCAATCTGTGAGTACAAAGGTGCACCTGACTACAGATGCATGGACCAGTAGGCATGGCCAGGGATGTTATGTGTCCATCACGGCACACTGGGTGAATGTGGTGGATGCAGGGTCCTCAGGGGACATCAATTTCGGGACAGTTGTGCCTAGCCCACGGTCTAGGAAACAGTTGGCTGTAGGCGTTCGCACCACCTCCTCCTCCTCCTCCTCGTCCTCCTGCAGAAGCTACAGCTCTTCCACAGACCACAGTCGGCCAACCACTCCATCGGCAGATGACACTGTTGCACACCAGTTGTCCCATTATGGGCCAGCTACTGCCAAGCGTCAGCAGGCTGTATTGGCTATGAAGTGTTTGGGCGACAATAGACACACCGCGGAAGTTCTGTCCGAGTTCTTGCAACAAGAAACGCAGTCGTGGCTGGGCACAGTAGATCTTGAGGCAGGCAAGGTAGTGAGTGATAACGGAAGGAATTTCATGGCTGCCATCTCCCTTTCCCAACTGAAACACATTCCTTGCCTGGCTCACACCTTAAACCTGGTGGTGCAGTGCTTATTGAAAACTTATCCTGGGTTCTCCGACCTGCTCCTCAAAGTGCGTGGACTTTGCTCACATATCCGACGTTCGCCTGTACACTCCAGCCGTATGCAGACCTATCAGCGGTCTTTGAACCTTCCCCAGCATCGCCTAATCATAGACGTTGCAACAAGGTGGAACTCAACACTGCACATGCTTCAGAGACTGTGCCAACAGAGGCGGGCTGTTATGTTTTTGTGGGAGGATACACATACACGGGCAGGCAGTAGGATGGCAGACATGGAGTTGTCTGGTGTGCAGTGGTCCAAGATACAAGACATGTGTCAAGTCCTTCAGTGTTTTGAGGAATGCACACGGCTGGTTAGTGCAGACAACGCCGTAATAAGCATGAGCATCCCCCTAATGCGTCTGCTGATGCAAAGTTTGACGCACATAAAGGAGCAGGCGTCTGCACCAGAGGAAGAGGAAAGCCTTGATGACAGTCAGCCATTGTCTGGTCAGGGCAGTGTACAGGACGAGGTAGCGGGCGAAGAGGAGGTGGAGGACGAGGAGGATGATGGGGATGAGTATATTTTTAATGCGGAAGCTTTCCCGGGGGCACTGGAAATTGGTTGCGTGGCAAGGCCGGGTTCTGGTTTTTTGAGGGACACAAGTGACGTAGATTTGCCTGAAACTGCCCCTCAACCAATCACAACCGGAGATTTGACAACTGGAACTTTGGCCCACATGGCGGATTATGCCTTACGTATCCTAAAAAGGGACACACGCATAACGAAAATGATGAACGATGACGATTACTGGTTGGCCTGCCTCCTTGATCCACGCTATAAAGGCAAATTGCAAAATATTATGCCACATGAGAACTTGGAACTAATATTAGCAACCAAACAATCAACTCTTGTTGACCGTTTGCTTCAGGCATTCCCAGCACACAGCGCACGTGATCGTTATCACACGAGCTCCAGGGGGCAGCAGATTAGTAGTGTTAGGGGTGCACACATCAGAAGTGGCGTTGGACAAAGGGGTTTTCTGACCAGGTTGTGGAGTGATTTTGCTATGACCGCAGACAGGACAGGTACTGCTGCATCAATTGAAAGTGACAGGAGACAACATTTGTCCAGTATGGTTACTAACTATTTTTCATCCCTTATCGATGTTCTCCCTCAACCGTCATTCCCATTTGATTACTGGGCCTCAAAATTAGACACCTGGCCAGAATTGGCAGAATATGCATTGCAGGAGCTTGCTTGCCCGGCAGCAAGTGTCCTATCAGAAAGAGTATTCAGTGCTGCAGGTTCAATATTAACCGAAAAAAGGACTCGTCTGGCTACCCAAAATGTTGACGATCTAACATTCATTAAAATGAACCACAACTGGATTTCAAAATCTTTTGCCCCACCTTGCCCGGCCGACACCTAGCTTTCCTATGAAAAGCTCTTGCCTGTGGACTACTGTGAATTACTTTTCTAATGTCTAATTTTCTGCAGCTGATTGTCCGGCATATGACATGTTTACACCTCCCTAAATGGCCAAACTCCCCACACGGGGCCGTGGTATCGCGACTTGGCGCAAGCACCCGTGAGACAGCTGTTTGCCTGAAGAGGTGGGTGTGCTCGCTTTTGGTCGACGGCATTGGTACTGGGTCCCTCATAGTACAATAAAGTGTCTCTGGCGGTGGTGGTGCGCACCCAACGTCAGACACACTGTTGTAACATGAGGGGCCCTGAGCCTGTACCGCCGGCCACAAGAGAGTTCACCCACCCCCAGGTCAAACATTGCTGTAACACTTCCACAGTTATCTCTCACACTTCCACCAATGTTTTGTCTATGCGCTGACATCCTTCCATACCTGCCACTGACAATACCATTGTGTTGACATGTATGATGGTACATAACATAGTCAGGGGCAGTGTCCTCTATTTACCACAGTAAATACTTTGCGCTAAATTAGTAGGTCTGAAACAACGCAGAGGATCCCACCCCTGAACCTAATGATTGCACCCTTTAGTGTCTTTGTTTTAATGCGAGACATTCACATTTATTTGTTGTTTTTTGACTACTAACTGGCAGACACTCATTACAATCGGCCTCCGTTGACCACACCACTGCTGCCCGTGTACCCCTGGAACCTATTTTACAGTGTCTACAGCCAGCCCATTTTATCATGTTAGGCCTTCGAAGCCTGTCTGCGGTCCTTCCTTCCACTAGGCCTCCACTGACCAGACCACTGCTGCCCGTGTACCCCTGGAACCTATTTTAAAGTGCCTACAGCCAGCCCATTTTATTATGTTAGGCCTTCGAAGCCTGTCTGCGGTCCCTCCTTCCACTAGGCCTCCACTGACCAGACCACTGCTGCCCGTGTACCCCTGGAACCAATTATAAAGTGCCTACAGCCAGCCCATTTTATCATGTTAGGCCTTCGAAGCCTGTCTGTGGTCCTTCCTTCCACTAGGCCTCCACTGACCAGACCACTGCTGCCCGTGTACCCCTGGAACCTATTTTAAAGTGCCTACAGCCAGCCCATTTTATTATGTTAGGCCTTCGAAGCCTGTCTGCGGTCCCTCCTTCCACTAGGCCTCCACTGGCCAGACCACTGCTGCCCGTGTACCCCTGGAACCAATTTTAAAGTGCCTACAGCCAGCCCATTTTATCATGTTAGGCCTTCAAAGCCTGTCTGCGGTCCCTCCTTCCACTAGGCCTCCACTGACCAGACCACTGCTGCCCGTGTACCCCTGGAACCAATTATAAAGTGCCTACAGCCAGCCCATTTTATCATGTTAGGCCTTCGAAGCCTGTCTGCGGTCCTTCCTTCCACTAGGCCTCCACTGACCAGACCACTGCTGCCCGTGTACCCCTGGAACCTATTTTAAAGTGCCTACAGCCAGCCCATTTTATTATGTTAGGCCTTCGAAGCCTGTCTGCGGTCCCTCCTTCCACTAGGCCTCCACTGGCCAGACCACTGCTGCCCGTGTACCCCTGGAACCAATTTTAAAGTGCCTACAGCCAGCCCATTTTATCATGTTAGGCCTTCAAAGCCTGTCTGCGGTCCCTCCTTCCACTAGGCTTCCACTGACCAGACCACTGCTGCCCGTGTACCCCTGGAACCAATTATAAAGTGCCTACAGCCAGCCCATTTTATCATGTTAGGCCTTCGAAGCCTGTCTGCGGTCCTTCCTTCCACTAGGCCTCCACTGACCAGACCACTGCTGCCCGTGTACCCCTGGAACCTATTTTAAAGTGCCTACAGCCAGCCCATTTTATTATGTTAGGCCTTCGAAGCCTGTCTGCGGTCCCTCCTTCCACTAGGCCTCCACTGACCAGACCACTGCTGCCCGTGTACCCCTGGAACCAATTATAAAGTGCCTACAGCCAGCCCATTTTATTATGTTAGGCCTTCGAAGCCTGTCTGCGGTCCCTCCTTCCACTAGGCCTCCACTGACCAGACCACTGCTGCCCGTGTACCCCTGGAACCAATTATAAAGTGCCTACAGCCAGCCCATTTTATTATGTTAGGCCTTCGAAGCCTGTCTGCGGTCCCTCCTTCCACTAGGCCTCCACTGACCAGACCACTGCTGCCCGTGTACCCCTGGAACCAATTATAAAGTGCCTACAGCCAGCCCATTTTATCATGTTAGGCCTTCGAAGCCTGTCTGCGGTCCTTCCTTCCACTAGGCCTCCACTGACCAGACCACTGCTGTCCGTTTACCCCTGGAACCTATTTTAAAGTGCCTACAGCCAGCCCATTTTATTATGTTAGGCCTTCGAAGCCTGTCTGCGGTCCCTCCTTCCACTAGGCCTCCACTGACCAGACCACTGCTGCCCGTGTACCCCTGGAACCAATTATAAAGTGCCTACAGCCAGCCCATTTTATTATGTTAGGCCTTCGAAGCCTGTCTGCGGTCCCTCCTTCCACTAGGCCTCCACTGACCAGACCACTGCTGCCCGTGTACCCCTGGAACCAATTATAAAGTGCCTACAGCCAGCCCATTTTATTATGTTAGGCCTTCGAAGCCTGTCTGCGGTCCCTCCTTCCACTAGGCCTCCACTGACCAGACCACTGCTGCCCGTGTACCCCTGGAACCAATTTTTAATTGCCTACAGCCAGCCCATTTTATTGTGTTAGGCCTCCGAAGCCTGTCTGCGGTCCCTCCTTCCACTAGGCCTCCGTTGACCACACCACTGCTGCCCGTGTACCCCTGGAACCTATTTTACAGTGCCTACAGCCAGCCCATTTTATTATGTTAGGCCTTCGAAGCCTGTCTGCGGCCCCTCCTTCCACTAGGCCTCCACTGACCAGACCACTGCTGCCCGTGTACCCCTGGAACCAATTATAAAGTGCCTACAGCCAGCCCATTTTATCATGTTAGGCCTTCGAAGCCTGTCTGCGGTCCCTCCTTCCACTAGGCCTCCACTGACCAGACCACTGCTGCCCATGTACCCCTGGAACCTATTTTACAGTGCCTACAGCCAGCCCATTTTATTATGTTAGGCCTTCGAAGCCTGTCTGCGGTCCCTCCTTCCACTAGGCCTCCATTGACCAGACCACTGCTGCCCGTGTACCCTTGGATCCAATTATAAAGTGCCTACAGCCAGCCCATTTTATCATGTTAGGCCTTCAAAGCCTGTCTGCGGTCCCTCCTTCCACTAGGCCTCCACTGACCAGACCACTGCTGCCCGTGTACCCCTGGAACCAATTTTAAAGTGCCTACAGCCAGCCCATTTTATTGTGTTAGGCCTCCGAAGCCTGTCTGCGGTCCCTCCTTCCACTAGGCCTCCACTGACCAGATCACTGCTGCCCGTGTACCCCTGGAACCAATTATCAAGTTTATAAGCGTGTCCCGAGGAACACTCCGGTATAAAACATCAGAAAATATAAAAATAAGTATTTTGCTTATAATAAAGAAAATACTGGAGAGATATCAAATGCATACATTTTAACATTAAAAACAAAAACACATACAACCAAAAACTGGTACAGTACCAAAATTGGCCACCAGCTACAAAAACTTTCTCCTGCAAGTAGTTAACTGAAAGGTTTTTTTCCATTGAAAACACAGATATGGCATCCACCGAGTGTTGTCCTGTCGCGTCTTCTTTATATTATTGCAAAGAAGCTGCAACTGAATAAAGCTGTGCTTCAACCTTCTGGCTTTCGGCCTATAGTATCAGATATTAAACTGCATTTGGCCTTCAACTTTGGTTACGGCCTACTAACGGTGTCTGCCCCTCCCTGGTGTTGTCCTCAACTGAATACAGCTGAGCTTCAACCTTCTGGCTCTCATTAAGTGCTGTGTTTTTAAAAATTGGTGGTTAGGGCCTACTAACGGTGTCTGCCCCTCCCTGGTGTTGTCCTCAACTGAATACAGCTGAGCTTCAACCTTCTGGCTCTCATTAAGTGTTTTTTAAAAAACAAAATGGTGGTTAGGGCCTACTAACGGTGTCTGCCCCTCCCTGGTGTTGCCCTCAACTGAATAAAGCTGAGCTTCAACCTTCTGGCTCTCATTAAGTGCTGTGTTTATAAAAATTGGTGGTTAGGGCCTACTAACGGTGTCTGCCCCTGCCTGGTGTTGTCCTCCACTGAACAAAGCTGAGTTTCCACCTTCTGGCTCTTTTTTTTTTTTTTTAATTGCTGGATGGGGCCTAATAGCTCTGTTTGCTCCTCCCTGGTGTTTGTCCTCAACTAAAAAAAGCTGAGCTTCAATCTTATGGCTTTCGGCCTATAGTATCAGATATTAAACTGCATTTGGCCTATTAGTGTGTTTGGGCCCTTAAAACAGTGTCTGCTGCTCCTGGGTTTGCTACTCCACTCAACAAAGCAATGCCGCCTGTTTAGTCCTGTTACCAATTTTGAACTGCATTTAGCCTACTTTATTCTTTGGCCCTATATCTGTTTCCTCCTCATCCTGCCCACTGCCCAGCCACTGCTACATGAGTCTGCTGGTACATTGACCTAGACCACTACATTCCCCTTGCACTCTACACAGCCAGAATCTGACCCTGCTGAAAGTAAGGTTCCCCTTCTCGCATGTTATACCACCTTACACAGGGACAAAGAGGAAGGTGCAGATGAAAGTACAGGTTCCTTCATCAGGTGGGGGGGCATACTCGTTGGCGACGTCACTGGCACAGGGCCCCTCAGAGTACGCAAAAGTGTCGCTGCTGGTGGGAGGCGCCCCCGCCGTGCAAACACACCGCTGTACTTTGAGGGGCCCTGTGCCAGTGCCAATGCCAACGAGTGGGCCCCCCTGCTTGCTTAGGATCACAGCACTTGCAAACTTGACATACTTACCTCTCACTGCTCCACCGCCGTGACGTAGTCCATGTTTCCTGTGCCCACTAAAACCTTGAACCAGCCCTACCCCCCACAACTTTTGCCAAATCACCCCCAATTTCCAGTGCCCAACTATTATTATAAAGTTAATTTAGATTGACAAGCTTCAGAAAACAAGAATGGATGTTTTTGGCATTAAAATGGGCACTGTAGGTGTTTTCCTGGCCTCCACTCACTGCCGGCTATGCTTCCCCATTGACTTGCATTGGGTTTCGTGTTTCGGTCGATCCCCGACTTTTAGCGATAATCGGCCGACTTCACTCGACTCGACTCTGGACTAAGTCGGGTTTCACAAAACCCGACTCGATCTTAAAAAAATGAAAGTCGCTCAACCCTACTCGCCGGTCCACAGCAAGCACCTGCACACGTGCTTTATAGAAAAACACAGTCTCTCACTGACCCCGGTCAGTAAAACACAGACTCCGGTCTGTTACACACCCGGCTTTACAGCCCAAACACAAATTTCTCACTGACCCCGGTCAGCATAATACACGGTTTTCAGACCGTTACCTGTTGGCAACTTTTAGGGGTCCTGGACACCCCTCGGCCTCAGAGGTGCCCAGACGCAATGTCTCTCTCTCCAATCTGACCCCGGTCAGTACATCACGGATCTCCATCCGTTACCTGTCTTTGCCACACAGGTTCCCAGATCCCTCTCCTCCTCAGAGGTATCCCATAAACAGCAGTTCTCACTGACCCCGGTCAGTATTTACTCACAGTTGTCAAGACCGTACACTCTTCTGGCTCAGACCAGCCAGCGCTGCAACCTGTGTTCCTTGGATCGTTGCCTGCATTCGAAACACCAATTGTAGCATTTCACCCGCTACGGGTCTAGGGGACACTCGCTTAGGTGCGGCGGATAACACTCAGGAGACACGTTTCCTTAAAAGTTCACAGGGTTTATTGCTCCATAAACCACATTGCAACAGGAACAACAGGTAAACAGTCTTACGTCAGACAGGTTAATCCTCAATGTCCATAATAGAGCTCTGCTGTCTCAGGTCTGTGGGCACACAGACTGTGCTATGTCCAGCTATGCAGGCTCTCCAGCCTAAAGATGGTCTCTGTGTGTTGTTCAGGACGTCTGTCCCCACTTGGAGCCGTCCAACACACAGGCCACTCTGCAGTGTCCAGCCAGGACACCTGGAAGTCTGTCCACCCTGACACACACCCACACCCTCACCATGTGCTACACACACCTCCTTACATAGGTGTAACCACACCCAGCTACCTGTCACATGGCTAGTCAGGTGAGTGTGACATCACCACGGTCCTTACACACAAAACCATCTTACGTGTTCAGACACGCCTCTTTGGGTGGGTTTGTAGGTGACTGAACCCACCCATCTCTCCAATCACCTAGAAGCCTTCCCAATGTAAACAAATCCCTCAGCAGTAGATCTGCTTGAGCAAAACATACCCAGGCTTCCATCACAGGACCAACCACCTCTGCGATACATACCGTCCATTAATCACATGACCAGTCGCTATGCCACAATATATACGGTCACCACTAGAGGGGGCTCCTCACATACAGATGTATATATATGTACAGTCACCACTAGAGGGGGCTCCTCACATACAGATGTATATATATATATATATATACAGTCACCATTAGAGGGTCTCCTCACATACAGATGTGTATATATATGCACAGTCACCACTAGAGGGGGCTCCTCACAGATGTGTATATATACAGTCACCACTAGAGGGGGCCCCTCACATACAGATGTGTATATATATATATATATATATATATATATATATATATATACAGTCACCACTAGAGGGGGCTCCTCACATACAGATGTATATATATATATATATACAGTCACCACTAGAGGGGGCTCCTCACATACAGATGTACCGTATATATATATATATATATATATATATATATATATATACAGTCACCACTAGAGAGAGCTCCTCACATGCGGATGTAAATATATATATACAGTCATTACAAGAGGGGGCTCCTCACATACAGATGTATATATATACAGTCACCACTAGAGAGAGCTCCTCACATGCAGATGTATATATATATATATATATATATATATATATATATATATATATATATATATATATACAGTCACCACTAGAGGGGGCTCCTCACATACAGATGTATATATATATATATATATATATATATATATACAGTCACCACTAGAGCGGGCTCCTCACATACAGATGTATATATATATATACAGTCACCACTAGAGGGGGCTCCTCACATACAGATGTATATATATACAGTCACCACTAGAGGGGGCTCCTCACATACAGATGTATATATATATATATATATATATTTATATATATACAGTCACCACTAGAGGGGGCTCCTCACATACAGATGTATATATATATATATATACAGTCACCACTAGAGAGAGCTCCTCACATGCAGATGTATATATATATATATATATATATATATATATACAGTACAGACCAAAAGTTTGGACACACCTTCTCATTTAAAGATTATGAAAATTGTACATTCACACTGAAGGCTTCAAAACTATGATGACTGCTTTGCACACTCTTGGCATTCTCTTGATGAGCTTCAAGAGGTAGTCACCGGGAATGGTTTTCACTTCACAGGTGTGCCCTGTCAGGTTTAATAAGTGGGATTTCTTGCCTTATAAATGGGGTTGAGACCATCAGTTGTGTTGTGCAGAAGTCTGGTGGATACACAGCTGATAGTCCTACTGAATAGACTGTTAGAATTTGTATTATGGCAAGAAAAAAGCAGCTAAGCAAAGAAAAACGAGTGGCCATCATTACTTTAAGGAATGAGGGTCAGTCAGTCCGAAAAATTGGGCAAACTTTGAAAGTGTCCCCAAGTGCAGTGGCAAAAACCATCAAGCGCTACAAAGAAACTGGCTCACGAGGACCGCCCCAGGAAAGGAAGACCAAGAGTCACCTCTGCTTCTGAGGATGTTTATCCGAGTCACCAGCCTCAGAAATCACAGGATAACAGCAGCTCAGATTAGAGACCAGGTCAGTGCCACACTGAGTTCTAGCAGCAGACACATCTCTACAACAACTGTTAAGAAGAGACTTTGTGCCGCAGGCCTTCATGGTAAAATAGCTGCCAGGAAACCATTGCTAAGGACAGGCAACAAGCAGAAGAGACTTGTTTGGGCTAAAGAACACAAGGAATGGACATTAGACCAGTGGAAATCTGTGCTTTGGTCTGATGAGTCCAAATTTGAGATCTTTGGTTCCAACCACCGTGTCTATGTGTGTCGCAGAAAAGGTGAACGGATGGACTCTACATGCCTGGTTCCCACCGTGAAGCATGGAGGAGGTGTGATGGTGTGGGGGGGCTTTGCTGGTGACACTGTTGGGGATTTGTTCAAAATTGAAGGCATACTGAACCAGCATGGCTACCACAGCATCTTGCAGCGGCATGCTATTCCATCCGGTTTGCGTTTAGTTGGACCATCATTTATTTTTCAACAGGACAAAGATCCCAAACACACCTCCAGGCTGTGTAAGGGCTATTTGACCAAGAAGGAGAGTGATGGGGTGCTATGCCAGATGACCTGGCCTCCACAGTCACCAGACCTGAACACAATCGAGATGGTTTGGAGTGAGCTGGACCCCAGAGTGAAGGCAAAAGGGCCAACAAGTCCTAAGCATCTCTGGGAACCCCTTCAAGATTGTTGGAAGACCATTCCTGGTGACTACCTCTTGAAGCTCATCAAGAGAATGCCAAGAGTGTGCAAAGCAGTCATCAAAGCAAAAGGTGGCTATTTGAAGAACCTAGAATATAAGACATAATTTCAGTTGTTTCACACTTTTTTGTTAAGTATATAATTCCACATGTGTTAATTCATAGTTTTGATGCCTTCAGTGTGAATGTACAACTTTCATAGTCATGAAAATACAGAAAAATCTTTAAATGAGGTGTGTCCAAACTTTTGGTCTGTACTGTATATCTACTATATAATTGTCTAAAGGTCACTTCGGTCTTTCTGTTTGTAACGGAAATCCCAAGTTGCTGAGTGGTCGCGGCAAAACGGCCACGACCAATCAGCGACGGGCACAGTCCGGCGGCAAAATGGCCGCTCCTTACTCCCCTCAGTCAGTGCCCGCCCCATAATCCCCTCCAGTCAGTGCTCTCAAAGGGTTAATGGCAGCCCTACCAGACCGCATTATGCTGCGGTGTAACGCACTCCATTAACGCTGCTATTAAAATTGACAAATCTCCGGGCCCGGATGGGATACACCCCCGAGTACTGCAGGAACTAAGTACAGTCATTGATAGACCATTATTTTTAATCTTTAAAGACTCCATAATAACAGGGTCTGTACCACAGGACTGGCGTATAGCAAATGTGGTGCCAATATTCAAAAAAGGGGCAAAAACTGAACTCGGTAATTATAGGCCAGTAAGCTTAACCTCTACTGTGGGTAAAATCCTGGGGGGCATTCTAAGGGATGCTATACTGGAGTATCTGAGGAGGAAGAACCTCATGACCCAGTATCAGCACGGGTTTACTAGGGACCGTTCATGTCAGACTAATCTGATCAGCTTCTATGAAGAGGTAAGTTCCGGACTGGACCAAGGGAGCCCAGTGGATGTAGTGTATATGGACTTTTCCAAAGCTTTTGATACGGTGCCACACAAAAGGTTGTTACATAAAATGAGAATAATGGAGATAGGGGAAAATATGTGTAAGTGGGTTGAGAGCTGGCTCAGGGATAGGAAACAAAGGGTGGTTATTAATGGAGCACACTCGGACTGGGTCGCGTTTAGCAGTGGGGTACCACAGGGGTCAGTATTGGGCCCTCTTCTTTTTAACATATTTATTAATGACCTTGTAGGGGGCATTCAGAGTAGAATTTCAATATTTGCAGATGACACTAAACTCTGCAGGGTAATCAATACAGGGGAGGACAATTTTATATTACAGGATGATTTGTGTAAACTAGAAGCTTGGGCTGATAAATGGCAAATGAGCTTTAATGGGGATAAATGTAAGGTCATGCACTTGGGTAGAAGTAATAAGATGTATAACTATGTGCTTAATTCTAAAACTCTGGGCAAAACCGTCAATGAAAAAGACCTGGGTGTATGGGTGGATGACAAACTCATATTCAGTGGCCAGTGTCAGGTAGCTGCTACAAAGGCAAATAAAATAATGGGATGCAGTAAAAGAGGCATAGATGCTCATGAGGAGAACATAATTTTACCTCTATACAAGTCACTAGTGCGACCACAGTTAGAATACTGTGCACAGTTCTGGTCTCCGGTGTATAAGAAAGACATAGCTGAACTAGAGCGGGTGCAGAGAAGAGCGACCAAGGTTATTAGAGGACTGGGGGGTCTGCAATACCAAGATAGGTTATTACACTTGGGGCTATTTAGTTTGGAAAAACGAAGACTAAGGGGTGATCTTATGTTAATGTATAAATATATGAGGGGACAGTACAGAGACCTTTCTGATGATCTTTTTAATCATAGACCTGAGACAGGGACAAGGGGGCATCCTCTACGTCTGGAGGAAAGAAGGTTTAAGCATAATAACAGACGCGGATTCTTTACTGTAAGAGCAGTGAGACTATGGAACTCTCTGCCGTATGATGTTGTAATGAGGGATTCATTACTTAAATTTAAGAGGGGACTGGATGCCTTTCTGGAAAAGTATAATATTACAGGGTATATATACTAGATTCCATGATAGGGCGTTGATCCAGGGAACTAGTCTGATTGCCGTATGTGGAGTCGGGAAGGAATTTTTTCCCCAATGTGGAGCTTATTCTTTGCCACATGGGTTTTTTTTTGCCTTCCTCTGGATCAACATGTTAGGGCATGTTAGGTTAGGCTATGGGTTGGACTAGATGGACTTAAAGTCTTCCTTCAACCTTAATAACTATGTAACTATGTAACCCTGTGTGACCACCTTTTTACTATTGATGCTGCTTATGCAGCATCAATAGTAAAAATATCTAATGTTAAAAATAATAAAAAAAAATAAAAAAATCATTATATACTCACCGTCCGTCGGCTCCCCGGATCCAGCTCAAGCCTTTCCCGATCCTCGCAACGCTCCGGTGACTGGTCCATGCATTGCGGTCTTGCGAGATGATGATGTAGCGGTCTCGCGAGACCGCTACATCATCATCTCGCAAGACCGCAGTTCCCTCTTGGGACCGGAGCATCGCGAGGAGCATCGGTTACAGCCTCGGCTGGATCCGGGGGGCTGACGGAAGGTGAGTATATAACTATTTTTTATTTTAATTCTTTTTTTAACAGGGATATGGTGCCCACATTGCTATATACTATGTGGGCTGTGTTAGATACTGCGTTGGTTGTGTTATATACTACATCTCTGTGCTATATACTATGTGGGCTGTGCTATATACTACGTGGCTGTGGTATATATTACGTGGCTGGGCAATTACTACATCGCTGTGCTATATACTACGTGGCCTGTGTTATATACTGCATGGACTGTGTTATATACTACGTCTCTGTGCTATATACTGCGTGGCTCTGCTATATACTACATGGTTGTGCAATATATTACGTGGCTGTGCTATATACTACGTGGCTGTGGTATATATTATGTGGCTGGGCAATATACTACATTGTTGTGCTCTATACTAGGTGTCCTGTGTTATATACTGCATGGGCAGTTTTATATACTACGTATAATACTACGTATTATGAGTTTAGTTCCAGAAGGTTACATGGCTTTCCACACACACGCTGCAGATTCGACCCCCTTTCTCCCCCTCTGCATTCGCACATGCTAAGACAAAGCCCTATGGCAGACACTCTGTGCAACTTGATACCAATATGTGAGCAAGTTATGGCTTTTAGCTGCAGCAGAAAAATCCCTCTAAAACTACTCCTCCCCTCCTCCCAACCAATACCATAATGAACTGTTACAGCCGCTTTCAAACTTCAAATATTTCTTTGTTCTATTAATGTGTTATATTTGGGCACCAATCCGGGCTAGAGATATAAGAATTATATATTCCGGATGTCCATCGATAGATCTATCACTCACTGAAAGCGCTAGCAGCTAAACGCAACGAGTGCGAAGCGTGGATTTCTCCTTAAGCAGTTCATGTAAGTACGCCATGCTTGCACTTAAAAAAATCGCCCTGATGTGGTGCACCTCGGGAGCCTGGCGTATTTCATATATGAGATTCATACAGCGAGATATGCTTAAAAATAGTTTTCATATTCTAAGTAAAGGGGAGGTGTCAACCTCTAAGTGATGTCACCACAGGGGGGAGGCCTGGGTTTTGGGCTAGGAATAACTTAGTGAGACAGCATTCTTGCAGTGTCTTTTGTCCAGGGTTCAGCTGCTGGACAGAGGGGTGCTATGCATCTGGATACATGCTCACCCTTCCCCCCAGCACACAGCCAGTCAAGATGATACAATGACATAGTGACCTGTAAGTGTTCTTTTCAATTTCAATCCTATTTGTAATCTGTATTGTACATATGATATTGTCTCCTTTATAATATATTTTTATACTTTGTAAACACTGCCTACTTTTTTTGGAGCAAAATCTAAAATTACTAGCTTGTCTCTCCATGCTCTAAGCGAACTGTCGCATCCTCTGAGGTGAATCACACTAATGATTTGGGTTGGCTATGGACCCATTAACAATTATGAAAATCGGAGCTGGTGGCAGCATACTTTGTCCTGTGCAATCGGGCGTCTTTGCAGTGACCGGCGGAGTTGATAATTATTGTTCACGCATGTGTGGGAGTAGTTATATCGCCCTCACTGCAGCGTGCCCAATAGCCAGTACATAGCAGGTAGCAGGCAAAATTGGAAAGCTAGATATAGATAAATCTCCTTCAGAAGGAATGAAGGGAAACCAAACCACCTGGTTCGCGACAAATTGTTGTGAGTGGTGGGAATGATAAAGGTATCTTCTCCGTGAACCGTGACATAGTGGTGGGATCCCTGACATATCCGGTGGGATTCCTGGCATATTGGTGGCAGCATGGCGGGATCCGTGACATATTGGTAGCAGCGCGGTGGGATAATAAAGCATTAGTGATCTGGTTGAGCAATCATTCCTTTCACTAAAAACTTGCACAGTTCTGGAGAGGACTTTGCGAAAAAAGTTTTGGAGAACAAGCTCAGTGTTTACTAGTCATGAGACAATTGTGTGTACTTGCTATTACCCCCTACCTTTCTCTTTGTTTTTCTATCCTTTTATTTGGCAATGATGGCCACAAAGGAGAAGGCTGGTATAAGCAGCATAACAAGGACACTCTTATTGCCCTTTGCGGGTTGATGCAGATTGACGCCAAAAGCAAAAACAAAAGCCAACTGGTCACAGCCCTGGTACAACGGGAAATCGCTCAGAACCCAGGGAAGCAGAAGCCGGCCCAAGCGAAAATGGTTCTGCGGCAGAGGTCCAACCACTGAATGCCGGTCCCACCAGCAACCAGTGTGGATTGGACCCCCGCCTGCAGCTGGCTCTGCAACAATGCTCCGCAGATGATACCGAGAGATGTTTGCAGCTGGTCCTGCAATTCCAAGAGGCAAAGAGAGCCAAGCGGGAGGCCCAAGCTTGGAGGGACCATGAACTGCAGTGCTGAGATCCCTAAACCCCGGCCAGAGCACTTTCCTGTGATGGAAAAGGACAGAGACTTGGACACTTTTCTGCGGGCCTTTGAGAAAGCCTGCAGACAGTACTGGCTGCCTGGGATCGAATGGACCCGATACCTGACCACAGGGCTAAAAGGCAAAGCTCTGGAGGTGTTTGCTGCTCTCCCTCAAGAACAAGATGGTGACTATGAGGCCATCAAGCAGGCCCTGATAACCAAGTAAAAAAACACCATAAGAGGAAAGACCTCCACTATTCTAAACAAAAAAAAACACCAGTATACAGGCAGAGATGCTTACCTGTTCAAGGCCTCCAACAATTGCACTAACCAAGGTACAGCGGACCCAAGTTAAGATGGCAATGGAATTGCCATCTTAACTTGGGTCCGCTGTACCTTGGTTAGTGCAATTGTTGGAGGCCTTGAACAGGTAAGCATCTCTGCCTGTATACTGGTGTTTTTCCTGATAACCAAGTACCAGCTTACACCTAAGGTTTATTGTAGAAAGTTACAGAACCTCCAACGTGGCCCACACAACAGTTACAGGGATGTGGCGCATAGACTTGGGACACACTTTGACTAGTGGACCCAAGGAATGTCAGTGACCACCTTTGCACAGCTGCAGGACCTCATGATCAAAGACCAATTCTTGCATTTTTACCCAGCTGAGGTGCGACAGTTCGTGATGGACCGAGAGCCCAAGGATGTGACAGAAGCAGCACAGATTGCCAATGCCTATGAGGCCAACAGTAGATCGGAAGTGCGGAAGCCAGTCACCGCCAGCTGGAGAGGGGGTAAGCCTGCAACCAACGCCAGTACCCCTGCCAGCCAACACACCAGAGGCCCTGTCCCCGTTGCCAACAGCATAAGACCTACCACCGACTCTCGCCAGTATTTTTTCTGCAAGCGGACCGGTCATATCAGTGCCCACTGTCCAGAGAAGCAGAGGAATCCCCCAGCCAAGGCCACAGGGCCTAATGCAGCAGTTCTTTTGGTGGGTGTGTAACAATGTGCAGTATGTCACCGTGGGGGGCCATGTCGCTACAGGCCTCAAGGGCTGAACAAACCCTCATCTGACCTGAACTGGCGGCCCCTGAAGAAATAATTCTGGGGAAAACCCTGATTGTCACCAGGATTGGTAAGGGAAATGGGGAGATGCATGGGAACCGTGAGGAAGTTGATGCAGTGCAACTGACCAGTGCCACAGAGGAAGGTAATGTGTTATGGACCTGGTGGTTAGGAGCACCTGGAATGACTTGATGGTTAAACCAGAAGACAGGACAATCTCTGGGAAGTGGGAGCTCTGCTGACCGCAAACCCTAATCCTATCACACACACTAGAAATAGCCGTGGAGCGTACCTAACTCTCCCTAGACGCCTCTTCACAGCCTAAGAGCTAACTACCCCTAAAGATAGGAAATAAAGCCTTACCTTGCCTCAGAGAAATTCCCCAAAGGAAAAGGCAGACCCCCACATATATTGACTGTGAGTTAAGAGGAAAGTCACAAACACAGGAATGAAACAGGTTTCAGCAAAAGAGGCCAGACTTACTAAATAGACTGAGGATAGGAAAGGGATCTATGCGGTCAGCACAAAAACCTACAAAAAAACACGCAGAGTGTGCAAAAAGACCCCCGCACCGACTCACGGTGTGGAGGTTCCACTCTGCACCCCAGAGCTTCCAGCTAGCAAGGCAATATCATGATAGCAAGCTGGACTAGAACTTAGCAAGTACTAAGAAATATATTCAGTACGCAATGAACAACAAATGAACTAGCAGGGACTTAGCTTCTGCTGGAGTAGACAGGTCATCAGAATGATCCAAGAGAGATCTGAACCAGTACTGAGACATTGACAGCTGGCCTGAAGTAACGATCTGAGTGGAGTTAAATAGAGAAGCCAGCCTAGCAATAAACGAGGGCAGCTGAGGAAGCCAACCTCAAGAACCAGCAGTTCCACTCAAAGCCACCAGAGGGAGTCCCCGGACAGAACACACCGAAGTACCATTCATGACCACAGGAGGGAGTCCGAGAACGGAATTCACAACAGTAATGCTCCAGAAATAGCACTGCTCCAGGGATATTGGGGGTGGATGGGGAGGTAGTACCCATAGCAGAGCCGGCTGATGGGTCTGTGGAAATCCCTGGGGAGACAGGCTACGTAGCTGCTGCCACCCGTAGTCAGAATGCCCGGTATGCAGATAACGTTCTGCCTTCTGAACCCTCCTCAGTCACAGGTGTGAGTGAACCAGAGATGGACCCAGAGCAGGTCCCAGAGGGTTCCCGTGGGGAAGGGACCTTGACATCGCTTCTGGCTGCCCCTAGCCAGGAGTTACGGGCCGCTCTACACTCAGATGCGAGCCTGGAGAATTTGAGACACCTCGCCGAGACGCCCCCCTCCGTGACGGATAAGGAAAGGGTGTTCTGGGAACGAGGGAGGTTGTATCGGGAGAAGTAGCCAGAAAATCACGAAAGGAGTGGTTGAGGGAAAGACAGCTGGTTGTCCCGCTCCAATTCAGAAGTGAGTTGTTGCGGATTGCCCATGAGATACCGCTCGCTGGACACTTGGGGATCAGGAAAACTAAAGCCCGGCTGTCTCAACTGTTGTGAATTCTGCTTTTGGGTTCCCTCCGGTGGTTGTAGGTGGTAATGCAGTTGTCCCTGGGTTGCAATCCTGGTCAGGTGTATTTGCTGATTGCAGTTCTGACTGGGGTATTTAGGTGTGCAGGATTCATTAGTCCTTGCCAGTTGTCCATGGTTTTTGGGAGGTTTGGATCTCTGTCTGGTTCCTCCTGCCTTGCTGCCAAATCAGCAAAGATAAGTGTCTGGTTTTTGTTTCTGTGGCACACATGCTGTGTGCTTTACAATTCTGTGCTATTCATTTGTTTTTTCTTGTCCAGCTTAGATTGTGTCAGTATTTTCTCAGTCTAGTTGGATTCTCAGGAGTTGCAGATATACGTTCCATGTCTTTAGTTAGATGGTGGAACTTTTTGTATTATCTGCTGTGGAAATTTTTGGAAAGGTTTTAATACTGACCGCTTAGTATTCTGTCCTATCCTTTCCTATTTAGCTAGAGTGGCCTCTTTTGCTAAATCCTGTTTTCTGCCTGCGTGTGTCTTTCCTCTACTACTCACAGTCAATATTCGTGGGGGGCTGCCTATCCTTTGGGGTTCTGCTCTGAGGCAAGGTAGTATTCCTATTTCCATTTATAGGGGTATTTAGTCCTCCGGCTGTGTCGAGGTGTCTAGGATTTGTTAGGCACACCCCACGGCTACTTCTAGTTGCGGTGTTAGTTTAGGATTTGTGGTCAGTATAGTTTCCACCTACTCCAGAGAAAGTTTCATGCGGCTCCAAGGTCACTGGATCATAACACTCAACACTTCTATTGGCCTGACAGATGTGAAAAACTACTGCCGCTTCTGTATCACCTGCCAAAGAGTGGTGAAGGCGGGGCTGCTCTTAAGGCTCCCCTGATCCCTTTTCCAGTGATAGAGGAGCCTTTCCAGAGGTTCGCGGTGGACATTGTGGGCCCGCTGGCCGTCCCCAGCAGCTCTGGAAAGCAATACTTTCTCACTGTGGTAGACTACGCTACCCGGTACCCAGAGGCAGCGGTTCTGTCCTCAACTAGGGCAGATAAGGTTGCGGATGCACTGTTGGCCATCTTTTCACGGGTAGGATTTCCCAGGGAGATGCTTACTGATCAAGGGACCCAATTCATGTCTCGCCTAATGGAGGCGA
Organism: Ranitomeya variabilis; assembly: GCF_051348905.1. Classification (NCBI taxonomy): domain Eukaryota; kingdom Metazoa; phylum Chordata; class Amphibia; order Anura; family Dendrobatidae; genus Ranitomeya; species Ranitomeya variabilis. Next base: position 6,207,163 of record NC_135232.1, on the reverse strand, counting down.
GAAGTGTCTGATATCGAGTGCGTATCACCCACAGACCAATGGCTTGTGTGAGCACTTCAATGATACCCTCAAACAGATGCTACGCATGCTGGTTGAGACCCAAGGATGCAACTAGGAGTGGTACCTCCCACACCTGCTATTCACTTGCCGAGAGGTTTCGCAGGCCTTGACGGGGTTTTCCCCCTTCGAGCTCCTGTGTGGCAGGCGAGTCCAGTGACCCCTTGGGTTGGTAAAGGAATACTAAGAAGAGGAGCCGAACCCTACTGAAGTGTCCATAGTGGAGTATGTCATGTGCTTCTGTTACAAAATGCAGACCTTGACGCAGTTGGTGCATGACAACATGACGCAGGCTCAGGCTGATTAGAAGCACTGGTATGACCAGAACACCTGGGAGCGGACATACCAGGTGGGTCAAAAGGTGTGGGTACTGGTCCGCGTACCAAATGATAAGCTTCAGGCAGCCTAGGAAGGCCGAACGTTGTCCACCAACAGCTCAACCCAGCAGTCACTTAAGTTGTCATGCTTGACCACGCTCGGGGTAGGCGAAAGACCTTTCATGTCAATATGATGAAGGCTCATCACTAACGTGAAGCCTATGTCTTACCAGTCTGCAGCCTCTCTGAAGACGCGGAGGAAGACCTCCTCCTGGACATGCTGGCCCAAGCCAAGGCCTGTGGGTCCATCGAGGATGTGGAGGTTATCGCCTTGTTAACCGAACCCCAGTGGTCGCAGCTGCAAACCAGGCTGGAAACCTTCCGGGCCGTGTTCTCCAACCGACTTACGCGCACCCAATGTCACGCTTTGAGGAGCTGCTTGAGCGGTTAGCTGGTGCAAAATATCTGTCTATAATGGATCTGAGTTGGGGACACTGGCAGATTCCCCTGTGCCCTGAGGCGCAGGAGAAGTCCACCTTTATTACCCCCTTCGGACTGTATGAGTCCACGGTCATGCCATTTGGCATGAAGAATGCCCCTGCCACTTTCCAGCGGATGGTCAAACACCTGCTTCAGAGACTGGAGAAATATGTGGTAGTGGACTTGGATGATGTTGCCGTCTTCAGTTCCTCCTGGGATGAGCATCTACAGGAGGTGCTCAGGTGAATTCATCAAGTAGGTCTGACCCTCAAGCCGGGAAAGTGCCAGATGGACATGAGAGAGGTCCACTACCTGGGGCACCGAGTAGGCAGGGGATCCATGAGGCCAGAGTATGGCAATGAAGATGGGTTGTTCCGTCAGGGCAAACCTGCCGATATGCACATGGAGGAGTACCGAGAGGTTCTGCCTCCGTAGTGCAATACAAAAAGGGAAGTGTCACGATATTGTAAAAATGCCATATTCTGAGTAATTTTTTTGGACAGTACCATGGTGGCAGACACATGCTATGGGCTCTCTGACCCCCCTCTTCTCTGTGCCTGTCAGCACAGTGGAATTCTAAGCCACTCCCCCCTCAAGAATGTCTTTGTTTTCAGCTATGAAACTGCAAGTAAAGAGTAGCAAAGCATAGCAATCCCTTGGTGTAGCTACAGTGGTCCTTTAAGACCAAATATATCAAAGCAGGATATTCACAGAAAGAGGCAGTACATATTTCTGAAAACCGCAGGGACAGGGTTTCCAACTGGTCGGTATTGGGAGCTTAGCACTTAGCAGAAATTGAGAAATGCATTAATGCTTAACTGGGGCTCCTACCCAAGACATGTTTAAACTTAAACAACCCTCCAGGTCTCACTAAGTATAGTGATAACTTTGTATTCAACCTCTGAGTGAGGTCAACACAGGGGGGGTGCCTTGGTTTTGGGCACAGGGATAAGCGAGTGAGGCCTTCTTCTTCACTAGCATTGCCCAGGAAAAGAGCTAACAGCAGCTCTGCAAGCTGCTCCGATGCATTTTGATGTTCGCCCCTATACCAGCCACGTGGTTTGCCATGATCTGAAATGATATGAAAGAACTGTAAGTCTATTTTCTTTCGTTAATCCCTTGTTAGTTGTAATTATCTGTACATACGATACTTGTCTTCTTTTATAATATCCTTTCACCCTTTTGTAAACACTGCCTACCTTTTTGGAGTAAAATATATAAAATTAGTAGCTTCGTTTCTCCTTGCTCTATAGCGTACTGTCATGTCCTCTGAAGTGAATTACACTACTAATAGGGTAGGCTCCAGACCCGTTATTAATTAAGAAATCAGAGCTGGTGGTAGCAGATTTGTCCTACACCTTTGTGAAACCTGGTAGTGATGGACGGCATTGATAATTATTGTTCCCACCTGAGTGAGAGTAGATATATCGCCCTCGCTTCAGTGTGCTCATTAGCCAGTACAAAGTAAGGCAGCCTTTCTGGCGACTAATTATCCTAGGTGCAGTACCCAGTCTGACCTGAGGGCAAGGGAGGGAGTGCCAAAGAGCTGCAAGTTCCAAACCGGAACTGGGAAGTGGGATATAGATAAATCCCCTTCAGAAAAGAACCAGGGGCCACCAATCAACCCCGGTTGATGACATATTGGGGTCAGCGGGGTGGGGTGATAAAAATATCCCCCTGTGATTCGTGACAGAGAAGGACTGCACTAATGTTACATCACAGGGGTCACAGGTCACCTAAATTGTCGATTTGCTCCCTGTTACGTATAGCACAGGCCCATTATTATTATTATTATTATTATTATTTATTGTTATAGCGCCATTTATTCCATGGCGCTTTACAAGTGAGGAGGGGTATACATAATAAAAACAAGTACAATAATCTTAAACAATACAAGTCATAACTGGTACAGGAGGAGTGAGGACCCTGCCTGCGAAGGCTCACAATCTACAAGGGATGGGTGAGAATACAGTAGGTGAGGATAGACCTGATCGTGCAGCGGTTGGTTGATCGGTGGTTACTGCAGGTTGTAGGCTTGTCGGAAGAGGTGGGTCTTCAGATTCGTTTTGAAGATTTTAATGGTAGGCGAGAGTCTGATGTGTTGTGGTAGAGGGTTCCAGAGTAGGGGTGATACGCGAGAGAAATCTTGTATACGATTGTGGGAAGAGGAGATAAGAGGGGAGTAGAGAAGGAGATCTTGTGAGGATCGGAGGTTGCGTCTAGGTAAGTACCGGGAGACGAGGTCACAGATGTATGGAGGAGACAGGTTGTGGATGGCTTTGTATGTCATCGTTAGGGTTTTGTACTGGAGCCTCTGGGCAATGGGGAGCCAGTGAAGGGATTGACAGAGGGGAGAGGCCGGAGAATAGCGGGGGGACAGGTGGATTAGTCGGGCAGCAGAGTTTAGAATAGATTGGAGGGGTGCGAGAGTGTTCGAGAGGAGGCCACAGAGCAGGAGGTTGCAGTAGTCGAGGCGGGAGATGATGAGGGCATGGACTAGGGTTTTTGCAGATTCTTGGTTGAGGAATGAACGGATTCGTGAAATATTTTTGAGTTGAAGTCGGCAGGAAGTGGAAAGGGCTTGGATATGTGGTTTGAAGGAGAGATCAGCGTCAAGGATTACCCCGAGGCAGCGAGCTTGTGGGACTGGGGAGAGTGGGCAGCCATTTACTGTAATGGATAGGTTCGTTGGGGGGGTTGCGTGAGATGGGGGAAAGATGATGAATTCTGTTTTGTCCATGTTAAGTTTCAGAAATCTAGCGGAGAAGAAGGATGAAATAGTGGACAGACATTGAGGGATTCTGGTTAGTAGGGAGGTGATATCTGGTCCAGAGATGTAGATCTGTGTGTCATCAGCATAGAGGTGATACTGAAAGCCATGAGATTCTATGAGCTGTCCCAGGCCAAAGGTGTAAATGGAGAAGAGCAGGGGCCCAAGGACTGAACCTTGTGGGACTCCGACAGATGGGGGCGAGGTGAGGAGGTGGTGTGTGAGTGGGAGATGCTGAATGTCCGGTCTGTTAGGTATGAGGAGATCCAGGATAGGGCCAAGTCTGTGATGCCAAGGGATGAGAGGGTCTGTAATAATAGGGAATGGTCCACTGTATCAAAGGCAGCCGACAGGTCGAGGAGGAGGAGAACAGAGTAGTGTCGCTTGCTCTTGGAGGTTAAGAGGTCATTGGTGACCTTAGTTAGGGCAGTTTCAGTGGAATGGTGTGATCGGAAGCCAGATTGTAAGCGGTCAAAGAGGGAACAAGAAGAGAGATGGGAGGACAGTTCAAGGTAGACGTGTTGTTCCAGTAGTTTTGAGGCATAGGGGAGAAGTGATATAGGGCGATAACTAGATACAGAGGATGGGTCAAGAGAGGGCTTTTTGAGGATAGGTGTGATGGAGGCATGTTTAAAGCTTGAGGGGAAAACACCAGTTGTTAGTGATAGGTTGAAGAGATGGGTTAGGCTAGGGTCACATTGCGTTATGTGACCGCGTTTAACGGACTACGTTACACCGCGGCATAACGCGGTGTTAACGTAGTCCGTTAACGCCGCCATAGCCTGTAATGGTGAGCGCGTCGCTAGCGCCCGCCCACATTGGGCGTGTGCTAGCGATGTCGCGTCATTTGAGTGACGGACCTCGGACGCTGCTTGCAGCGTTCGTGGCGTGCCCGAGGTCCGTTCCTCGCTAGTGCAGATCGGGGATCGCCGAACGCGGACCCAAGAGAAGCATTGCGTTAGCGCAATCCGCTAGCGCTATGCGCTTAACGGATTGCCCTAACGCATCGTGACCCTAGCCTTAGGGTTGGGATGAAGATTGTGGTGAGGTTTGGGATGAGGTGGGATGGGAGCGGGTCAAGTGCACAGGTGGTGAGATGCGATCTTGAGAGTAGAGTGGCGAGTTGATCTTCTGTAATGGTGGAGAAGTTGGTTTTGGAGATGGAGGGTAGGGAAGTTGGGAGGAAGGGCTTTGGGGCTTGTTGACCAAAACTGTCTCTGATGTTATCAATCTTCTGCTTGAAGAATGAGGCAAAGTCTTCAGCTGAGATAAGTGGGGAGGGAGGAGGTGCTGGGGGACGGAGGAGAGAATTGAAGGTGTTGAATAACTGTTTAGGGTTGTGAGACAGGGAGGATATGAGAGATGAGAAGTAGGTTTGTTTAGTTGTGGCGAGTGTGGTCTTGAAAGTAGTGAGGGACTGTTTGAATGCGATGAAGTAGTCGTTGGAGTGGGATCTTTTCCATCTCCGCTCAGCAGCCCTGGAAGCTCGCCTCAGTTCTTTGGTCAGGCTGGTGTGGCAGGGCTGTCTGTTGATTTTGCGAGCTTTTGTATGTGTAAGTGGGGCAGCAGATTCCGAAGCTACAGCAATTGTGGTGTTATATAGAGTGGCAGCGTCATCCGCATTGTGTATGGAACTTATGTCTGTGAGAGGGAGGAGGGATTCAGAGAATGAATGTAGGTCAAGATGTTTAAGATTTCTGCGAGGGTGTGAAAGTTTGTGGGGTGGGGATTGTAGACATGGAGTGGAGAGAGATGAGAATGTGAGAAGGTTGTGGTCAGAGAGAGGAAGAGGTGAGTTAGAGAGGTTAGATAGGGAGCAGAGGCGGGTGAAGATGAGGTGACCATCTTTGTGAGTGGCTGCAGAAGACCATTGAGTGAGGCCGAAGGAGGAAGTGAGAGATAGAAGTTTAGTGGCAGCTGAGAGGGAAGTGTCAATGGGGATGTTGAAATCGCCCATGATGATAGTGGGGATGTCTACAGAAAGGAAATGTGCCCAGTGTCCGCTGCGCTCATCATCTGCTCTAATCCTGCATGTTTCTATCACAGGACAAAGCACAGAGATTCCTGGCTTCGATATTCGTGGATTATTACCGCAGGACCTGGACAGATACTTCCACTATAACGGCTCTCTCACTACTCCACCATGCTTTCCAACCGTCAACTGGACCGTGTTCAGCCAAACCATTGCTGTGTCTGCCAGACAGGTCAGAGTCTAATACTAAGGCAAAATTTCCCTGCCCTGAACGTGATATCTGCCCAGAACCTGATCCCTGCCAGAACCTGATCCCTGCACAGAGCCTGATTCCTGCCCAGAGCCTGATCCCTGCCCATAGCCTGATCCCCTCTGAGAACCTGATCCCTGGCCAGAAACTGATCCCAGCCCAGAACTTAATACCTGCCCAGAGCCTGATCCCTGCCCAGAACCTGATCCCTGCCTAAAGCCTGATGCCTGCCCTGAACCTGATCCCTGCCCAGTGTGCGATCCCTGCCCAGAACATGATCCCTGCCCAGAACATGATCCCTGCCCAGAATCTTATCACTGTGTCCATTCCTATGTCTGCAAGACAGGTCAGAGTCTAATAAGGCAAAATCTGATCCCTGCCCTCAATGTGACCCCTACAAGAGCCTGATCCCTGCTTAGAGTCTGATCCCTGCCAAGAGCCTGATCCCTGCCCAGAACTTAATCCCTGCCCAGAGCCTGATATCTGCCCAGAGCCTAATATCTGCCCAGAACCTGATATCTGCCCAGAGCCTGATATTATTATTATTATTATTTATTTATTTATATGGTACCATTAATTCCATGGTGCTGTACATGAGAAAAGGGGTTACGTACAGGGTTATAGATAACGTTTACAGTAAACAAATTTACAATGACAGACTGGTACAGAAGGGAGAGAACCCTGTCCTTGCGGACTTACATTCTATGGAATGATGGGGAGGAGACAGAAGGTCGGGGAGTGGCAGCTCTCGTCGTGGTGAGGCGGCAGCTCTGGGGGTGGTGACGCCGCAGCTCTGACAGTGGTGATGCGGCAGCTCTGGTAGTTGGTGACGCGGCAGCTCTGGTGGTTGGTGACGCGGCAGCTCTGGCGGTTGGTGATGCGGCAGCTCTGGCGGTTGGTGACACGGTAGCTCTGGCAGTTGATGACGCGGCAGCTCTGACGGTTGGTGATGCAGCAACTTGGGTGGTGGTGAGATGGCAACTTGTGTGGTTGGTGAGGCGGCAGCTCGGGTGGTTGGTGAGGTGGCAGCTCAGGTGGTTGGTGAGGCTGCAGCTCTTGTGGTTGGTGAGAATAGTTATTGCAGGCTGTAGGATTTCCTGAAGAGATAAGTTTTCAGGTTCGGTCTGAAGGATCCGAGGGTGGTGGATAATCGGACGTGTTGAGGCGTGGAATTCCAGAGGATGGGGGATATTCGGGAGAAATCTTGGAGGCGGTTGTGTGAGGAGCAAATGAGTTGGGAGGAGAGTAGGAGGTCTTGGGAGGATCGGAGATTACGTGAGGGAAGATATTGAAGATTAGTTCCAAGATATAGGGAGGGGACAGGTTGTGGATGGCTTTGTAGATCAATGTTAGTAGTTTGAACTGGATTAGTTGGGGAATTGGGAGCCAGTGGTGGGATTTGCAGAGGGGAGAAACAGGGGAGTTGTGAGGATAGAGGTGGATTAGCTGGGCAGCAGAGTTGAGGACAGACTGGATCTGTGCAACAGAGAGTTAGCGGGGAGGCCACAGAGGAGGGTGTTGCAGTAATCAAGGCGGGAGATGATGAGGGCATGCACAAGAGTTTTAGTAGATTGTGGGCTGAGGAAGGGACGGATTCTGACAAAATTTTTGATTTGAAGGCGACAGGAGGTGGCAAGAGTTTGGACGTGCAGTTTGAAGGACAGGGCAGAGTCAAGAGTTACCCATAGGCAGCGGATTTCAGCTGCAGGAGAGAGCATGTTGCCATTTACCGTAATAGATAGATCAGGTAGGAAGGATACGCAAGATGGGGGAAAGATGATGAGTTCGGTTTTGTCTACATTGAGTTTTAGGAAGCGAGAGTTGAAGAAGGAGGATATGGCTGATAGACACTCCGGGATTCTGGACAGCAGAGAGGTGACATCTGGGCCAGAGAGGTAGATCTGAGTGTCGTTTACATACAGGTGGTACTGGAAGCCATGGGACTTTATGAGTTGTCCTAGGCCAAGGGTATAGATGGAAAAATGTAGGGGCGCTAGGACAGAGCCTCGAGGGACTCCAACTGAGAGAGGGCGGGATGAGGAGGTAGTGTGGGAGTGGGAAACGATAAATGTGCGGTTGGAAAGGTATGAAGCAATCCAGGACAGGGCAAGGCCTTTCATGCCAAGGGAAGAAAGAATCTGTAGCAGTAGGCAGTGGTCGACTGTGTCGAAAGCAGAGGACAGGTCGAGAAGGAGGAGGATGGAGAACTGTCTGTTAGCTTTGGCTGTGAGTAAGTCATTGGTAATTTTGGTCAGGCAGTTTCGGTGGAGTGATGGGGGTGGAAGCCAGATTGGAGGTTGTCAAGGAGAGAGTTAGATGAGAGGTGGGAGGAAAGTTGACCATGGACATGCTGCTCAAGGAGTTTGGAAGCAAACGGGAGCAGTGATAAGGGGCGATAGCTGGGCATAGCAGTTGGGACAAGGTTTGCTTTTTTGAGGATGGGTGTGATGGTGGCATGTTTGAAGGTAGAGGGGAAGGTACCAGAAGATAGTGATAGGTTGAAGAGACGGGTTAGCGCTGGAATGAGCATGTTAGTGATGTTGGGGAGCAGGTGGGAAGAGATGGGATCAAGTGCACAGGTGGTGAGGTGTGATTTGGAAAGGAGGTAAGTAAGTTCTCCTTCAGTGATGTTGGAGAAGGAAGTTATTAGGGAAGGGCAGAGGTCTGGTATATGGAGTGATTGGGGTGGTGGAACAGTAAAGGTTTGCCTTGTTTGATCGATATTGTTATTGAAGTAGGTGGCAAAGTCCTCAGAAAAGATGAGGGGAGTTGGAGGTGGCAGTGGTGGGCAGAGGAGAGAGTTAAATGTGCTGAACAGTTGTTTTGGGTTGTATGATAATGAAGATACAAGGTTAGTGAAATAGGTTTAGCAGAAGTGAGGGCTAGTTTGAAGGCAAGTATAGCTTGTGTGAAAGCAGTGAAGACGCCTGGCAGGCGTGTTTTTTTCCAACACCACCCTGCGACCCTGGATGCTTGTTGGAGTTTTTTGGTGAAGTTGTTACGCCAGGGTTGCCTATTGATTTGTCACACTTTGCCATGCATGACACGGGTGACCGAGTCTATGGCTGATGTGAGAGTGGAGTTATAGAAAGCAGTGGCGCTGTCCGTGTCATGGAGTGAAGATATGGAGGACAGGGGTAGAAGAGAGTCTGAGAGTTTGTAAATGTCTAGGTGTGCAAGGTTTCTGCGAGTATGTGGTAGTGGCTGGACATGGGGGGCAGGTGAGGAGGACAAGCATGAGAAGGTGAGTAGATGGTGGTCAGATAGGGGGAAGGGAGAGGTTGTGAGATTAGATAAGGAACAGAGGCGGGAGAATGATCCCTGTCCAGAATTATAGAGATATAACATGGCACAGCTGTAAGTTGGTGCTCAAAGTAGGGTCCCAGACCTTAGTAAGTAGTAGAATGAAACTTCGCACTCAACGGATGTGTGGAAAAAGATTTGATGTGATCCAAGCACAGAACATACAATGCAAATGTTTTGGTCGAAACACGACCTTCATCAGTGTACCGACCGCAAAGTTATATTCTGAATGCTTTGTAATGTTAGAGTGATCCTGCAATCCAGAACTGTCCTTAGGCTTGTAATTCAATGGAAATAGCGAATGATAGCCCCTGTCAAAAGATAACAGATAGTTGCAGCTTTATCGGAGTGTCGCATCAACATGGGTTTCTTATCTGACGTGGTGTTCGCCACTGGCCAAGACTCTGACTCTGATCCTTGCCCAGAGCCTGATCCCTGCCCAGAGCCTGATACCTACTCAGAGCCGGATCCCTACCCAGAGCCTGATCCCTGCCCAGAATCTGATTCCTGCCCAGAACCTGATCCCTGCCCAGAGCCTGGTCCCTGCCCAGAGCCTGATCCCTGCCCAGAACCTGATTACTGCCCAGAACCTGATCCCTGCCCAGAACCTGATCCCTGCCCAGAGCCTGATCCCTGCCCAGAGCCTGATCCCTGCCCAGAACCTGATCCCTGCCCAAAACCTGATCACTGCCCAGAGCCTGAACCCTGCCCAGAGCCTGATCACTGCCCAGAACCTGATCACTGCCCAGAGCCTGATCCCTGCCCAGAGCCTGATCACTGCCCAGAACCTGATCCCTGCCCAGAACCTGATCCCTGCCCAGAACCTGATCCCTGCCCAGAACCTGATCACTGCCCAGAACCTGATCACTGCCCAGAACCTGATCCCTGCCCAGAACCTGATCCCTGCCCAGAACCTGATCTCTGCCCAGAACCTGATCCCTGCTTAGAACCTGATCCCTGCCGCTAATCTTTACAATGTGAATAACCACTTTTGAATCTACAGCATTAGGCATCGGGTCAAAAGGTAAAGATTGATACAAAAGTGCAGGTGTCCTGAATTAGTTTTTTGTTCTGCGCAAAATTCCTTATGTGTAGAGGATGTATGATGGCTGTGAGATGTATGATGGCCAAGATGTAACGCATGATGGCTGATATATAATGTTTAATAACTAAAAGATGTAACCTATGATGGCCATGAGATATAACGTATGATGGATGAGATGCGCAATGTATGATTACTCTGAGATAAAATGCATGATGTTTGTGAGAGGAATTATGGCTATGAGATGTTTGATGACTATGAAGTATAGTGGGTACGGAAAGTATTCAGACCCCTTTACATTTTTCACTCTGTTTCATTGCAGCCATTTGGTAAATTCAAAAAAGTTCATTTTTTTCTCATTAATTCTCATTAATGTACACTGCACTGACTGAAAAAAACAAATGTAGACATTTTTAATAAAAAAAAAAAACTGAAATATCCCATGGTCATAAGTCTTCAGGCCCTTTGCTCAGACCCTCATATGTAAGTCCCATGCTGTCCATTTCCTTGTGATCCTCCTTGAGAGGGATCTACTCCTTCACTGGAGGCCAGCTGTGTGTAATTAAACTCATAGGACTTGATTTGGAAAGGCGCACACCTGTCTATATAAGACCTCACAGCTCACAGTGCATGTCAGACCAAATGAGAATCATGAGGCCAAAGGAACTGGCCAAGGAGCTCAGAGACAGAATTGTGACAAGGCACAGATCTGGCCAAGGTTACGACAGAATTTCTGCAGTACTCAAGGTTCCTGAGAGAACAGTGGCCTCCATAATCCTTAAATGGAAGACGTTTGGGACCACTAGAAGTCTTCCTAGACCAGGCCGTCCAGCCAAACTGACCAATCGTCGGAGAAGAGCCATGTGAGAGAGTTAAAGAAGAACCCCCAAGATCACTGTGGCTGAGCTCCAGAGATGCAGTAGGGAGGTGGGAGAAAGCTCCACAAAGTCAACTATCACTGCAGCCCTCCACCAGTCAGTCATTTATAGCAGAGTGGCCCGACGGAAGCTTCTCCTCAGTGCAAGACATATGAAAGCCCGCTTAGTGTTTACTAAAAAAAAATAAAGGACTCCCGGACTATGAGAAATAAGATTCTCTGGTCCGATGAGATGAAGATAGACCTTTTTGGTGATAATTCTAAGTGGTATGTGTGGAGAAAACCAGGCACTGCTCATCACCTGCCCAATACAATCCCAACAGTGAAACATGGTGGAGGCAGCATCATGCTATGGGGGTGTTTTTCAGCTGCAGGGACAGGACGACTGGTTGCAATTGAAGAAAACATGAATGTGGCCAAGTACAGAGATATCCTGGATGAAAACCTCTTCCAGAGTACTCTGGACCTCAGACTTGGCAGAAAGTTTACCTTCCAACAATACAATGACCCTAAGCACATAGCTAAAATAACAAAGGAGCGGCTTCAGAACAACTCTGTGACCATTCTTGACCGGCCCAGCCAGAGCCCTGACCTAAACCAAATTGAGCATCTCTGGAGAGACCTGAAAATGGCGTCCATCAACGTTCACCATCCAACCTGATGGAACTGGAGAGGATCTGCAAGGAAGAATGGCCGAGGATCCCCAAATCCAGGGGTGAAAAACTTGTTGTATCATTCCCAAGAAGACTCATGGCTGTACTAGCTCAAAAGGTGCTTCTACTCAATACTGAGCAAAGGGGCTGAAGACTTATGACCATGGGAGATTTCAGTTTTTCTTTTTTATTAAATTTGCAAAAATTTCTACATTTCCCTTTTTTCAGTGAAGATGAGGTGCAGAGTGAACATTAATGAGAAAAAATTAACTTTTTTGAATTTACCAAATGGCTGCAATGAAACAGAGTGAAAAATTTAAAGGGGTGTGAATAGTTTCCGCACCCTTTGTATGATGGCTGTCAGATGTATGATGGCTGTGGTATTTAACGTATGACGAAGCTGATGGTTGGTGAGGTTTCATGTATGACTAGGAGAATCGGACTAAATGTGTGGTGCTGTGTGAGCGGGTGTGATGCATAACGGGTGGATCGGACATGACACATGGTGTAGTATGAGGTAATACTAGGTGGATCGGAAGTGATATGTGGAGCAGTGTGATGTAAAACTTGGTGTGTGGTGTGTTATGGTGTATGATAGGGTTAATCAGATGTGACGTGGGGTGAGGTATGATGTATAACGGGTGGATCGGACATGACATGTGATGTAAGACAGGGTGGATTGGAAGTAACGTGGTGAGGTTTGATGCTTGATGAGGTGAATCATACATGACACATGGGATGGAATAATGCATGACAAGGTGGATCGGACATGACGTATGGTGATGTGGATTGGATGTGATATGTGGTGCAGCAGGTCGTATGAAGGGGTGGAAACAGATGTGACGTGTGGTACGGTATGATGTATGGTGGGTGGATCGGACGTTACTTGTGGTGCAGAATGATGAATGACAGGTGAATCGGATATGACGGGTTGTGCAGTAGGTTATATGATGGGTGGATCGGATGTGACTTTTGGTTCAGTATGATGGGTGGATTGGACGTGACATGTGGTCCGGTATGATGGGTGGATTGGACGTGACATGTGGTCCGGTATGATGGGTGGATTGGACGTGACATGTGGTCCGGTATGATGGGTGGATTGGATGTGACATGTGGTCCGGTATGATGGGTGGATTGGACGTGACATGTGGTCCGGTATGATGGGTGAATTGGACGTGACTTATGGTCTGGTATGATGGGAGGATTGAACGTGACATGTGGTCCGGTATGTTGGGTGAATTGGACGTGATATGAGGTCCGGTGTGATGGGTGGATAGGACGTGACATGTGGTCCGGTATGATGGGTGGATAGGACGTGACTTATGGTCTGGTATGATGGGTGGATTGGACTTGACATGTGGTCTGATATGATGAATGGACTGGATGTGACATGTGGTCCGGTATGATGGGTGGACTGGACGTGACATGTGGTCCGGTATCATGGGTGAATTGGATGTGACTTGTGGTCTGGTATGATGGATGGACTGGACGTGACATTTGGTCCGGTATGATGGGTGGATAGGACGTGACTTATGGTCTGGTATGATGGGTGGATTGGACGTGACATGTGGTCCGGTATGATGGGTGGATTGGACGTGACATGTGGTCCGATATGATGGATGGATTGGACATGACATGTGGTCCGGTATCATGTGGGAATTGGATGTGAGTTGTGGTCCGGTATGATTGATGGACTGGACATGACATGTTGTACGGTATGATGGGTAGATTGGACGTGACTTGTGGTCTGATGGGTGGATTGAACGTGTTATGTGGTCCGGTATGATGGGTGGATTGGACGTGACGTGTTGTCCAGTGTGATGGGTGAATTGGACATGTGGTCCGGTATGATGGGTGGAACGGACGTGACATGTTGCCTGGTATGATGGGTAAATTGGTGTGACATGTGGTCCAGTATGATGGGTGGATTGAACATGACATGTGGTCCGGTATGCTGGGTGGATCGGACGTGACTTGTGGTCAAGAATGATGGGTAGATTGTATGTGACATGAGTGTCAGGACTCTGAACATTTTTATTACCTTTTGTGCATTACTGCCCTTTTCCAAGATGGCGTCTTTGGTCTCATGTGCACTGTGTCTTCCTGCTATAAAACTCCACCCCAGCCTTCAGTCTGTGCTAGAGTATTCTGCCTTGCATCCAGCTCCTGACCTCTGATTACTCCCTGGCTATATACCTGCTCCTGTGAACCTGTGTGGTGATCCTGCTACTCTCTGCTCTGAGTTCCTGCTGCATACACAAGTTTCCAGTAATCCTCCTTCATCTGCTGCTTGTGTTTACTTCATCTGCATTTGCTGGACATGTAAGCTGTGCTGCTCTGCAATAACCTGAGACTATTAACCAGGCCTCCCTGGTTGAGCTAAAGATATGATTTGAACTGCCTTATAAGCATATGTATCTGTGTTTGGACTAAGAAAAGGATTTATTCTTGTCAAGTTTCCTCAAGAATAATTGTGCTTCATAGACTTTCTGCTTGATTGCATTTTCCTCTGAAGTTTCCTATAGACTGCTAAGCTGCGTTTATTATTTGCACCAAGTGTTGTAGACTTGATTTTCTCGCTGCACCTGTTTGAATCACCGTGTGATAATATAGACTTTACCACTTATAAAACTGTGTCCTGTAGTTGTCTTGTTCCACGCAAAGAGTCTCCTGAGTTATCCCCTATAATTATTACAATGAGGTCCAGTATGATGGCTCGATTGGACATGACTTGTGGTCCGGTATGATGGGTGAATTGGATGTGACTTGTGGTCTGGTGTCACGATAATGCAAAAAATGTCCTATTGTGAGTTTAGTTTCAGAAGGGCATGGCTTTCTACACACACACAATGCAGCTGTGACCCCCTCTGCATTCCTCCACCCAAAGGCAAAGCCTAGAGCAGCGACACTGGGTAACTTGAAATTAGTGTATGAACAGGGTGTGGCTTTAAACTGCAGGTGACCAATCCTGCAAAACCACCCATTGTCCCTCCCCTCTCACTCAGGAATGCCTTTGTCTGAGACTTTGGAAAACGTAAATAACTATCAGATTAGTGCATATCATTAACCAGCCCTTTAGTGATGTCACAAGCTCAGAAGTATAAGTCACTATACTCTTAGCCCAGCCTTCACTCTTGGCCCGGGAAGCAATCTAACACCAGCTTGACAAAGCTGTTCCATGCATCTGGATGTATTTATCACCCTAAGCTACAGGCCAGCCAAGATAATATCATGACATAACCTGTAAGTGTGCTCTTTTCAACGTTAATCCTATATTATTTTGGAATCTGTAATGTACATACGAATTGTCTCCTTTCTATTATCTTTTTATACTTTGTAAACACTGCCTAATTTTTCATGGAGTAAAATATTTAATTGCTAGCTTGTCTGTTCTGCTCTATACGACTGTGCATCTGATTTGGGTTGGCTCCGGACCTGTTAATCGGAGCTGGTGGCAGTATACTTTATTCTCTGCGATTGGGAATCTTTGCAGCGACGGCAGCGTTGATAATTATTGTTGCCACCTGTGTGGGAGTAGTTTTATTGCCCTTGCTGCAGCGTGCCCAATAGCCAGTACATAGCAGGCAGCCTTTCTGGCAACTAATTACCCTAGGTGCAGTACCTAGTCTGACCTGAGAGTAAGGTGGCGCCAGAGAGAACTTTTAAAAGAGTAAAATATTTAATTGCTATCTTGTCTCTTCTGCTCTATATGACTGTGCGTCCTCTGAAGTGAATTGCGCTGATTTTTATTGGCTCTGGACCCGTTAATCGGAGCTGGTGGCAGCAACGACAGCGTTGATAATTATTGTTCCCGCCTTTGTGGGAGTAGTTATATTGCCCTCGCTGCAGCATCCCCAATAGCCAGTACATAGCAGGCAGCTGCATTTGTGCCTGTGACATGGTACTCTAGAACTAAACTCACAATATAGTAGAATGAACAAAGAGCTAGCACTCGACCGTAGGTGGAAGTTGGTGGTGCAAGTGAACGGAGTCCCAAGACCCCAAAACGTCCAGAAGAATCAAATCACTGCACTCATCATAGTTCAAGTCAAGTTGAAGTGAATATTTATTGAAGGTGAACACGAAGAAATAAGGCAACAAAGAATATTTAACGTTTCGGCCACTCGGTGGCCTTGATCACAACTGATGCTGTAACAAGAATAGAAAAACAGTGTATAAACATATAGTATGTACAGTGCTCAAAAGTAAAGAAATATATACAAAATATGTGTCGGCGTTTCCTCGGTCCCGGACTGCGCATACACTGCGCCACCAATCCATGTGAGACTACGGCCCTATGACAGATAAGTACTCCAAGTAATTACGTCCGTTTTAATATGCCCACATCCCTGGTCTCTAATAGGCAGATCCATCCTATGCTGAGGGACCCTACTTGGTGTGGAGAACCTTATTTCCCCTACCCACTCCTGGGCTTCCCATGACTATAGGATACGGGCCTTAGACTACTAAGGTACAGTTATTATGGATGTACATAACACACTACTTTTTGCGCAACTCTGGGGCTTTTTTCAGCCTGTTAATACGTTTATATTGCAGTCTATCCAACATACGGCAGATATTTTAAAACGAGTGGTACTCTGTCCTGGACAAATACAATTGAACTTTAAAGCTCCTTCTGGTAAATACCTCTATATATGCTGTGTAATCCCACATACAGTCCAGTGTTACACTAACCCCATGCAACAACCCCTGGGTTATCTATACTACTCTATATATATATATATATATATATATATATATATATATATATATATATATATATATCATATCATGCTCTTCTATTGCTTTCTATTCAGGAAATATCTGGGCCACCCCTACTTTAAATTTTCTACCCTACTATCACATGACGGTATACGAATTACCTACTAAGGGTACGTTATCCATCCTTACTTACTGCACCATCTCTCTAGATACATAATTTCTTGTAGTAACCCTTTCTTGGTTTTTAAAGTCCTTGTATCTAACATAGGTCTATTGTTAATGATGAACTTCATCTTTGTCTCTTTAAAAACATTCCTTGACATGTGGTCCATTATATCCATACTTTGTATGGATAGTCCTCTGTATATTTTGTATATATTTCTTTACTTTTGAGCACTGTACATACTATATGTTTATACACTGTTTTTCTATTCTTGTTACAGCATCAGTTGTGATCAAGGCCACCGAGTGGCCGAAACGTTAAATATTCTTTGTTGCCTTATTTCTTCGTGTTCACCTTCAATAAATATTCACTTCAACTTGACTTGAACTATGATGAGTGCAGTGATTTGATTCTTCTAAACTCACAATATGACATTCTTGGCATTATCGTGACACCTCCCCCTTTTGGACTGCGCTACGGAGGCAGAACCTCTCGGTACTCCTCCATGCGTTCCTCAGCCGGTTCACACTGGTGGGACAACCCATCCGCATTGCCATCCTCCCTGCCCATTTTGTGCTAGTTGGTGAAGTCATACTGCTGGAGGGCAAGGCTCCAGCGTAGCAACCTTCAGTTGGTTCCACACATGGTGTTTAGCCAGCGCAGAGTGTTGTGGTCAGTCAACACAGTGAAGGTGCGACCGTACAAGTAGGCTGCAAGCATTGCAGGGCCCAGACTATGGCCAGGCACTCCTCTTGACAGTGGAATAGGCCACTTCCCTCGGTAGAAGTTTCTGGCTCAGGTACGACATGGGGTGCTCTTGGTTCCCCGTGTCAACCTGGCTGAGCACAGCACTGAGTCAAAACTCACTGGCGTCAGTCTGCACCAAGAACGGTCGACTACTGTCGACTGCTTTCAACACAGGGGCGTTGCACAGTGCTATTTTCAACGCCTGGAAGGCACCCTCACAGCCGTCGGACCAGTTGACGATGTGAGGTTCTTCCTGGTGAGGTCCTTCAAGGGTTTTGCCAGGCTACTATAGTTCTGTACGAAGCGCCTATAGTACCCTGCTGTGCCCAGGAAGGACATCACCTGGTTCTTGGCCCTGGGGGTGGGCCAGTTCATGATTGCGCCCACTTTCCCAGGTTCTGGCTTTATGGACTTCCCACCTACCCGGTGCCCCAGGTAGTGGACCTCTCTCATGCCCATCTGGCACTTTCCCGGCTTGATGGTCAGACTGGTGAAGTTGCCTGAACACCTCCTCAAGATGCTGCAGGTGTTCGTCCCAGGAGGAACTGAAGATGGCAATGTCATCCAGGTACACCACTGCGTACTTCTCCAGTCTCTGAAGCAGGCGGTTGACCATTCGCTGGAAAGTGGCAGGGGCATTCTTCATGCCGAAGGGCATGACCGAGGACTCATACAGTCCGAAGGGTGTGATAAATGCGGACTTCTCCTGCGCCTCGGGGCTCAGGGGAATCTGCCGGTATCCTCGACTCAGATCCATTATGGTCAGGTATGTTGCACCAGCTAACTTCTCAAGCAGCTCCTCGATGCGCGGCATTGGGTGCGCGTCAGAGGCTGTAATGGCGTTGAGCCCCCTGTAGTCCACACAGAACCGGGTGGTCCGGTCCTTCTTTGGCACAAGAACTACAGGTGAGGCCCACGCGCTCTTGGACAGTTGATTCACCCCCAGCTGTAACATCTCATTGATCTCCTTGTGCATTACCTGCTGCACCTCGTTGGAGATCCGATAAGGTGTTCGTCTTAGTGGGGCATGATTCCGGGTGTCCACCTCGTGGAACGCTAAGCCAGTCCTCCCAGGTTGGTTGGAGAACACGGCCTGGAAGGGTTCCAGCTTGGTCCGCAACTGCAACCGCTGGGGTTCCGTTAGCGAGGCGCTTTCCTCCATGTCGTCAATGGACTCACCGACCATAGTTTGGGCCAGCATGTCCAGGAGGGGGTCTTCCTCCCCATCTTCAGGCAGGCTGCAGACTGATAGGACAAATAAACAAATTGTAAAAGAAAATGCTCTCGTAGGAGTATTTATACCTCACAGTGACAGACGTAAATAGACAGTGCCCGTGAGACTGGACCAGTAAGTAAAAACGTGGATAGTCGAACAGATTAAAACAACCGAAAAAAGAGCACCAAAAACGACCATAAATCCACTAAGATAACGTTTATTAAATAGGTTACAATATTAACCCCTTCCCTACCCATGATGCCACGTAGGCGTCATGAAAGTCGGTGCCAATCCGACCCATGACGCCTATGTGGCGTCATGGAATTATCGCGTCCCTGCAGATCGGGTGAAAGGGTTAACTCCAATTTCACCCGATCTGCAGGGACAGGGGGAGTGGTACTTCAGCCCCCCCCCCCCCCCCCGTGGCTACGATCGCTCTGATTGGCTGTTGAAAGTGAAACTGCCAATCAGAGCGATTTATAATATTTCACCTAAAAAACTGGTGAAATATTACAATCCAGCCATGGCCGATGCTGCAATATCATCGGCCATGGCTGGAAACACTGATGTGACCCCCCCACCCCACCGATCGCCCCCCCAAGCCACCGATCTGTGGTCCGCTCCCCTCCGTCTTGTGCTCCGCTCCCCCGTCCTCCTGTCCGCTCCCCCCATGCTCCTATGCCACCCCCGTGCTCTGACGCCCCCCTGTGCCCCGATCTCCACCCCCTTATACTTACCGAGGCTCCCGGTGTCCATCCATCTTCTCCATGGGCGCCGCCATCTTCCAAAATGCCGTCCGGCAGATTCGTTCCAGGTATAGTTTGATCACTGTGATAAAACCTATCACAGTGATCAAAATAAAAAAAATAGTAAATGACCCCCCCCCCCTTTATCACCCCCATAGGTAGGGACAATAATAAAAAAAAGAAAATTTTTTTTTTCTTTTTCCACTAGGGTTAGGGTTAGAACTAGGGTTAGAACTAGGGGTAGGGTTAGGGTTAGGGGTAGGGTTAGGGCATGTGCACACAGTGCGGATTTGGCTGCGGATCCGCAGCGGATTGGCCGCGGATCCGCAGCGGATTGGCCGCTGCGAATTCGTAGCAGTTTTCCATCAGGTTTACAGTCCCATGTACACCTATGGAAAACCAAATCCGCTGTGCCCATGGTGTGGAAAATTCCGTGTGGAAACGCTGCGTTGTATTTTCCGCAGCATGTCAATTCTTTGTGCGGATTCCGCAGCGTTTTACACCTGTTCCTCAATAGGAATCCGCAGGTGAAATCCGCACAAAAAAACACTGGAAATCCACTGTAAATCCGCAGGTAAAACGCAGTGCCTTTTACCTGCAGATTTTTCAAAAATCGTGCGGAAAAAACTCACACGAATCCGCAACGTGGGCACATAGCCTTAGGGTTAGGGTTGGAATTAGAGTTAGGGTTGGAATTAGGGCTAGGTTTGGAAATAGGGTTAAGATTAGTCTTGTGGTTAGGGTTACGGATAGGGTTAGGGGTGTGTTGGGGTTACAGTTGTGGATAGGGTTGGGATTAGGGTTAGGATTAGGGTTAGGGTTGGGATTAGGGTAACGGCTGTGTTGGGGTTAGGGTTGTGGCTAGGGGTGTGTTGGGGTTAGAGTTGTGATTAGGGTTATGGCTACAGTTGGAATTAGGGTTAGGGGTGTGTTGGGGTTAGTGTTGAAGTTAGAATTGAGGGGTTTCCACTGTTTAGGCACATCAGGGGTCTCCAAACGCAACATGGCGCCACCATTGATTCCAGCCAATCTTGCGTTCAAAAAGTCAAATGGTGCTCCCTCCCTTCCAAGCCCCGACGTGCACCCAAACAGTGGTTTACCCCCACATATGGGGTACCAGCGTACTCAGGACAAACTGGGCAACAACTACTGGGGTCCAATTTCTCTTGTTACCCTTGCAAAAATAAAAAATTACTTGCTAAAACATAATTTTTGAGGAAAGAACAATTATTTTTTATTTTCACGGCTCTGCGTTATAAACTTCTGTGAAGCACTTGGGGGTTGAAAGTGCTCACCACACATCTAGATAAGTTCCTTGGGGGGTCTAGTTTCCAAAATGGGGTCAATTGTGGGGTGTTTCTACTGTTTAGGCACATCAGGGGCTCTGCAAATGCAACATGACGCCCGCAGACCATTCCATCAAAGTCTGCATTTCAAATGTCACTACTTCCCTTCCGAGCCCTGACGTGCACCCAAACAGTGGTTTACCCCCACATATGGGGTATAAGCGTACTCAGGAGAAACTGGACAACAACTTTTGGGGTCAGATTTCTCCTGTTACCCTTGGGAAAATAAAAAATTGCTTGCTAAAACATCTTTTTTGAGGAAAGAAAAATGATTTTTTATTTTCACGGCTCTGCGTTGTAAACTTCTGTGAAGCACTTGGGGGTTGAACGTGCTCACCACACATCTAGATAAGTTCCTTGGGGGGTCTAGTTTCCAAAATGGGGTCACTTGTGGGGGGTTTCTACTGTTTAGGCACATCAGGGGCTCTGCAAACGTAACATGATGCCCGCAGACCATTCCATCAAAGTCTGCATTCCAAAATGTCACTACTTCCTTTCCGAGCCCCGGCATGTGCCCAAACAGTGGTTTACCCCCACATATGGGGTATAAGCGTACTCAGGAGAAACTGGACAACAACTTTTGGGGTCAAATTTCTCCTGTTACCCTTGGGAAAATTAAAAAATTCTGGGCTAAAAAAATATTTTTGAGGAAAGGAAACACATTTATTATTTTCACGGCTCTGCGTTATAAACTTCTGTGAAGCACTTGGGGGTTCAAAGTGCTCACCACACATCTAGATAAGTTCCCTTGGGGGTCTACTTTCCAAAATGGGGTCACTTGTGGGGAGTTCCTACTGTTTAGGCACATCAGGGGCTCTGCAAACGCAACCTGACGCCCGCAGAGCATTCCATCAAAGTCTGCATTTCAAAACTTCACTACTTCCCTTCCGAACCCCAACGTGTGCCAAAACAGTGGTTTACCCCCACATATGGGGTATCAGCGTACTCAGGAGAAGCTGGACAACAACTTTTCGGGTCCAATTTCTCCTGTTACTCTTGGGAAAATAAAAAATTGTGGGCTAAAAAATCATTTTTGAGAAAAGAAAAATTATTTTTTATTTTCATGGCTCTGCGCTATAAACTTCTGTGAAGCACTTTCAAAGTGCTCAACACACATCTAGATTAGTTCCTTGGGAGGTCTAGTTTCCAAAATGGGGTCACTTATGGGGGAGCTCCAATGTTTAGGCACACAAGGGCTCTCCAAACGCGACATGGTGTCCGCTAATGATTGGAGCTAATTTTCCATTCAAAAAGCCAAATGGCATGCCTTCCCTTCCGAGCCCTGCCGTGCGCCCAAACAGTGGTTTACCCCCACATATGGGGTATCTTCCTACTCAGGACAAACTGGACAACAACATTTGGGGTCCAATTTTTCCTATTACCCGTGGGAAAATAAAAAATTCCGGGCTAAAAATCATTTTTGAGGAAAGAAAAATTATTTTTTATTTTCACGGCTCTGCGTTATAAACTTCTGTGAAGCACCTGGGGGTTTTAAGTGCTCACTATGCATCTAGATAAGTTCCATGGGGGGTCTAGTTTCCAAAATGGGGTCACTTGTAGGGGAGCTCCAATGTTTAGGCACACAGGGGCTCTCCAAACGCGACATGGTGTCCGCTAACGATTGGAGCTAATTTTCCATTCAAAAAGTCAAATAGCGCGCCTCCCCTTCCGAGCCTTGCCGTGCACCCAAACAGTGGTTTACCCCCACATATAAGGTATTGGCGTACTCAGGAGAAATTGCCCAACAAATTTTAGGATCCATTTTATCCTGTTGCCCATGTGAAAATGAAAAAATTGAGGCTAAAAGAAATTTTGTGTAAAAAAAAAAGTACTTTTTCATTTTTACGGATCAATTTGTGAAGCACCTGAGGGTTTAAAGTGCTCACTATGCTTCTAGATAAGTTCCTTTGGGGGTCTAGTTTCCAAAATGGGGTCACTTGTGGGGGAGCTCCAATGTTTAGGCACACGGGGGCTCTCCAAACGCGACATGGTGTCCGCTAAAGATTGGAGCCAATTTTTCATTCAAAAAGTCAAATGGCGCTCCTTCCCTTCCGAGCCCTGCCGTGAGCCCAAACAGTGGTTTACCCCCACATATGAAGTATCAGATTACTGAGGACAAATTGGACAACATCGTTCGTGGTCCAGTTTCTCCTTTTACCCTTGGGAAAATAAAAAAATTGTTGCTAAAAGATCATTTTTGTGACTAAAAAGTTAAATGTTAATTTTTTACTTCCATGTTGCTTCTGCTGCTGTGAAACACCTGAAGGGTTAATAAACTTCTTGAATGTGGTTTTGAGCACCTTGAGGGGTGCAGTTTTTAGAATGGTGTCACTTTTGGGTATTTTCAGCCATATAGAACCCTCAAACTGACTTCAATTGTGAGGTGGTCCCTAAAAAAAATGGATTTGTAAATTTTGTTGTAAAAATGAGAAATCACTGGTCAAATTTTAACCCTTATAACTTCCTAGCAAAAAAAAAATTTGTTTACAAAATTGTGCTGATGTAAAGTAAACATGTGGGAAATGTTATTTATTAACTATTTTGTGTCACATAACTCTCTGGTTTAACAGAATAAAAATTCAAAATGTGAAAATTGCGAAATTTTCAAAATTTGCGCCAAATTTCCGTTTTTTTCACAAATAAACTCAGAAATTATCGACCTAAATTTACCACTGACATGAAGCCCAATATGTCACAAAAAAAACAATCTCAGAATCGCTAGGATCCGTTGAAGCGTTCCTGAGTTATTACCTCATAAAGGGACACTGGTCAGAATTGCAAAAAATGGCCAGGTCATTAAGGTCAAAATAGGCTGGGTCATGAAGGGGTTAAAAAACAATGGTAAGGGGAAATTCACAGGTTTGTCAAAAATAGGACACTGATACAGATAAAGTTTATGCGTGTGAATAGCACTATAGTAGAAAACTATACCCCCCAAGAAGAAGCTAAACTCGAAACACGCGTCGGGGTGCAGGCACCGCCCATACAGGTTATGTATTTATCTATCTTTTTCTACTATAGTTTATGTATAGGTGCATGTTAATGGAGCATTCACTATAGACCGTATTTATTCTCCTAATATTTCTTGCACTACTTGATAATGTTACATCTAGCTGCACTATGATATCAGCCAGGGATATAAAAACGTACTTGCACTTTGCAATTGTATTTATCTGGCACTAAGCACTTTTTTCAAAATTATCCCAAAATGGCTGCATATACACTGGGCACTTTACTCTAAGCTGAAAAACCTAGGCTATATTTGTAGCAGTTGAAATATACCTGTGCCTAAAGGATTAAGTATAGGAGTTATTGCGTTCCTTGTTCAGATCTAGATGGCTGTTGTGAATTCCGCTCTTGGGCTCCCTCCGGTGGTTGTAAGTGGCACTTTTGTGAGTTCTGCTCTTGGGCTCCCTCCGGTGGTTTTAAGTGGTGCTGCTGCTTCTTGGATTTAGTAGTCAGCAGCTGCTTCCACTGATTGTCTTTCTGGCTCAGCTATTTAGCCTGGTTCTTTCCTTCAGCCTGTGCCAGTAGTCAATGGTTCCTGGTTGGATTCACATCTCTGCTTGGATTTCCCTGATATTCTGACCAGTTCAGCAAAGATAAGTCCTTGCTTTGTTCTTTTGCAGTCCACTTATTGTGGACTTTATCTTTCTGTACTTTCTATGTTTTTTCTAGTCCAGCTTGTCAGTATGGATTTATTCAGTTAAGCTGGAAGCTCTGGGTAGCAGATTTACCCTCCACACCTTTAGTCAGGTGTGGAGATTTTTGTAAACTCTGTGGTGGATTTTTCTAGTTTTTAATACTGACCGCACAGTATTCTATCCTGTTCTATCTATCTAGCTAGACTGGCCTCCTTTGCTACATCCTGGTTTCATTCTGCGTATGTCATTTCCCTCTCCACTAACCGTCAATATTTGTGGGGGGCTGTCCTATCCTTTGGGGATTTTCTCTGAGGCAAGATAGCTTTCCTGTTTCTATCTTTAGGGGTAGTTAGTCTTCCGGCTGTGACGAGGTGTCTAGGGAGTGACAGGAACATCCCACGGCTACTTCTAGTGTTGTGTTAAGCTCAGGAACTGCGGTCAGTACAGGTACCATCTCTTCCAGAGGACGTCCCATGTTGCCCCTTAACCACCAGGTCATAACAGATGGCAGTATAACTGGTGATTTGACTGACAAAACTAAAATTATATGAATATTGAATGATTTTCTAAAGGATTCTGAATATACATGCTCTCTATGTTTACCTGTATATGGCGGTAGTATTTTTTGAATTATATCTCCGTTTGTATAAATTCTTTTAATTGATTACATAATAAAGATGTATTGTAAATTTATTTGGAAATTTGGCATTGGCTTCCTTGTTTTGTAGGTTTTTCGGGCCTTAGTTTTGCTGATCCCCAAGTGTCCAGCGAGTGGGATCTCATGGGCAATCCGTAACAACTCACCCCTGAATTGATGCGGGACGACCAGCTGTCTTTCCCTCAACCAGTCCTTTTGCGATTTTCCGTGTACTGTCTCCCGTTACAAACTCCCTCGTTCCCAGAACACCCTTTCCTTATCAGTCACGGAGGTGGGTGTTTCGGCAAGATACCTCAAATTCTCCAGGCTCGCATCTGTGTGCAGAGTGGCCTGAAACTCCTGGCTAGGGGAAGCCAGAAGCGTCGTCAGGTTCCCTTCCCCACGGGAACCCTCTGGGACCTGCTCTGGGTCCATCTCTGATTCAGTCACAATGGTGACTGAGGAGGGTCCAGAAGGCAGAACATTATCTGCGTTCCGGGCACTCGGACTGCGGGTGACAGCAGCGAGCGCTGCTATGGGCTCTACCTCCCCATCCACC
Organism: Ranitomeya variabilis; assembly: GCF_051348905.1. Lineage (NCBI taxonomy): Eukaryota > Metazoa > Chordata > Amphibia > Anura > Dendrobatidae > Ranitomeya > Ranitomeya variabilis. The sequence goes on along the minus strand of NC_135232.1, from coordinate 6,181,662 downwards.
CCCATTACCTCAGGAGCATTGCTACTTATGGGCCAGTTACCTTTCTCGGTGGCACTGGTCAATTGCATGGCATCACCTTCCTCATGGTTCCCATGCACCTCCCCATTTTCTTGAGCACCGACGCTTACTCCTGTTAGGAGTTCCTCAGCCATCCCACCCATCCGCGGAGTGACATGGCTGAGCACTCCTGCACCTGTGGACACATAAAGCTTTGCAGAAGAATGATTATCAGGTTCAGTTGGCACATTTACAGCCAACATTCCTAGGGAGCAAATGGTTATCAGGTAAAACATGCCTACATTCATCATTAGCATCATCAATATTACTCTCGGCATTTTGTGAAAGATCATTATCCAATACATCATTACCTGGTTAATCATGGTCAGGTAACACATGCAATTCCCCATTGCTATCATCAGCATTCGATCGGGGAGAGGAGTCAGGGACAGTATGCAACCATTCTCCCCAAATCAGTCCCCAATAAAACATCAGTGAGCAAGTTATCGGAGAGCCCCACTTCCTTCACCCCGCTCCCAGTACCCCAATCTATATAAACCTGGGCCATTGGCAAGGGACAGCTGACGCCCCCAATCCCGGTGACAGTTAGGCTTTTCCCCCGAATGATCTCTTCAGGGGCCGCCAGTTCGGGTCTGATGAGAGTCCGTTCAGCCCTGGTGTCCTTGAGGCCTGTAGCAACATGGCCCCCATGGTGACGTGCTGCACATTGTCACACACCCTCCCATCCGTCCCACCCACCAAAAGAACTGCTGCATTAGACCCTGGAGCCTTGGCTGGGGGGTTCTTCTGCTTCTCCGGACAGTTGGCACTGATATGACCAGTCCGTTTGCAGGAAAAACAATGGCGAGGGTCGATGGTAGGTCTGGTGCTGTTGGCAATGAGGACAGGGCCTCTGGTGAGTTGACTGGTGGGGGTACTGGCGTTGTTTGCAGGCTTACCCCCTCTCCAGCTGGCGGTGACTGGCTTCCACACTTCCGAATTACGGTTGGCCTCATAGGCTTTGGCAATCTGTGCTGCTTTCGTCTCGTCTTTGGGCTCTCTGTCCATCACGAACTGTCGCACCTCAGCTGGGCAAAGATGTAACAACTGGTCTTTGTTCATCAGATCAGGTATCGCAGCTGTGCAAAGGTGGTCGCTGACAGTCATTACGTCCACTGGTCAAAGTGGGTCCCGAGTCCATGCGCCACATCGCTGTAACTGTCGTGTGGGCCACGTTGGAGGTTCCGGAACTTCCTATGGTAAACCTCAGGTGTAAACTGGTACTTGGTTATCAGGGCCTGCTTGATGGCCTCATAGTCGTCATTTTGGTCTGGCGGCAGAGAATCAAACACCTCTAAAGCTTTGCCTTTTAGCCCTGTTGTCGGGTATTGGGCCCATTGGTCCCCAGGCCCCCCGGTACTGTCTGCAAGCTTTCTCAAAGTCCCGCAGGAAAGTGTCCAAGTCCCTATCCTTTTCCATCACAGGAAAGTGCTCTGGCCGGGGTTTTGGGATCTGAGCGCTGCTGGGCTCACGGCTGGACTGGGACACCCCTGCATTTGGAGTCGAGCTAACTCCAGCTGGCTCTCTCGCTCCGCTTACCATTCGGCTCTCTCAGCCTTAGCTCTCTCCTACTTCAGCTGAGCCTCTTCGACTTGCAGGACCAGCTGCAGACGTCTCTCTGTGTCATCTGCGGATTATTGTTGCAGAGCCAGCTGCAGGCGGAGGTCTGCGCTTCCCTGGTTGCAAGTAGGGCTGGCATTCAGCGGTTGGACCTTGGCAGCAGCACCACTTGCGCTGGTGCTGGCTTCTGCGTCTGCTGGACTCGGAGGGCCGGCTTGATCTGCTTCTAATTGCACCAGTTCCGTGACCATTTCAGCCTTGGCTTTGCCACGGTGGTCCAGGCCATGGTACGTGCATACCCTAACAAGAGTGTCCTTATTCTGCTGGGTGTACCAGGCTTCTCCTTTTGCAGCCATGGTTGCCAAATAAAAAATAGGACAGAAAAACAAAGAGAAAGGGATAGGGGGTAATCGCAAGTACACACAGTATCATCTCAGGACTAGTAAAGACTGAGCTTTCTCTCCAAACTTATTTGCGCAGAGTCCTTGCAAGAACTTTGCAAGTTTTTAGTGAGAGAAATGAGTGCTCAAACCAGATCACTAATGCTCTAATATCCCACCGCTGCCACCAATATGTCACGGTTCACACCGTGCTGCCAACACTATGTCACGGATCCCTGCAGTATGTTGTCAGGGATCCCGGGGAGGATATTTTTATCATCCCCACTACTCACGCCAATTTGTCATGAACCGGGGTTATTTGATTGCCTCTGGTTCCTTCTGAAGGGGACTTATGTATATCCCACTTCCGGTTTGGAACTTGCAGCTCTCTGGCGCCCCCTTACACTCAGGTCAGATTAGGTACTGCACCTAGGGTAATTAGTCGCCAGAAAGGCTGCCTGCTATGTACTGGCTATTGGGCTTACTGCAGCGAGGGCGATTAAATACTCCCACTCAGGTGGGAACAATAATTACCAACGCTGCCGTCGTTATGCAGTTTCCCAAAACGCACCGAACAAAGTATGCTGCCACCAGCTCCGATTCAACCAAAGGCTAAAGGTTCCGGAGTCATCCCAAATCAGTAGCGTAATTCACTTCAGAGGGCACACAGTCCCATAGAGCAGAAAAGACAAGCTATCAATTAAATATTTTACTCCATTAAAAATTAGGCAGTGTTTACAAAGTATAAAAAGATATTAGAAAGGAGACGATTCGTATATACATTACAGATTACAAAATAAAATAGGACTAATGGAAGAAAACACACTTACAGGTTATGTCATGGTATCATCTTGGCTGGCCTGTGGCTAAGGAGGATAAATTCATCCAGATGTATGGAAACAGCTTGAAGAGCTATTGTTAGCTGCTTCCCAGGCCAAGACTGAAGGCTGGGCTAAGAGTATAGTCACTAATACTTCTCAGCTTGTGACATCACTAAAGGGCTGGTTAATGATATGCACTGATCTCAGAGATTTTTAGGTTTCTAGAGTCTTGAGACAAAGACATTCCTGAGTGAGAGGAAAGGGCTCACTAGTGGCTTTGCAGGATTGGTCACCTGCAGTTTAAAGCCACACCCTGCTTACCACTAGTATCAGGTTGCCCAGTCTCTGCCATAGGCTGTGTTTCGGGTAGGAGTGAAGCAGAGGGGGGGAGAAAGCAGGAGGATTGCAGCTGCATTTGTGCCTGTGACATGGTACTCTCTATGACTAAACTCAAAATATGACATTTTTGGCATTATCGTGACATCAACCTCCATGACTGATAAGGAGAGGGTGTTCTGGGAACGAGGGAGGTTGTACCGGGAGACAGTACCCGGGAAAATCGCAAAAGGAGTGGTTGAGGGAAAGACAGCTGGTCGTCCCGCAGCAATTCTGGAGTGAGTTGGTGGGGATTACCCATGATATCCCACTTGCTGGACACTGGGGGATCAACAAAACTAAGGCCCAGCTGTCTCAACACTTCTATTGGCCCAAGATGGGGACAGATGTGTCAAACTACTGCCGCTCCTGTATCACCTGTCAAAGAGTGGGAAAGGCGGGGCCTGCTCTTAAGGCTCCCCTGATCCCTTTGCCAGTGATAGAGGAGCCTTTCCAGTGAATCGCAGTGGACATTGTGGGCCCGCTGGCCGCCCCCAGCAGCACTGGAAACCAATACATTCTCACTGTGGTAGACTACGCTAAACGGTACCCAGAGGCAGTTGCTCTGTCCTCAACTAGGGCAGATAAAGTGAGGATGCACTGTTGGCTATCTTTTCAAGGGTAGGATTTCCCAGGGAGATGCTTACGATCAAGGGACCCAATTCATGTCTTGCCTAATGGAGGCTCTCTGTAAGAAAATGCAAGTGAAGTGTCTGGTATCGAGTGCGTATCACCCACAGACCAATGGCTTATGTGAGCACTTCAATGGTACCCTCAAACAGATGCTACGCATGCTGGTTGAGACTGAAGGACGCGACTGGGAGCTGTACCTCCCACACCTGCTGTTCACTTACTGAGAGGGTCCGCAGGCCTCAACGGGGTTCTCCCCCTTCGAGCTCCTGTATGGCAGGCGAGTCCGGGGACCCCTTGAGTTGGTAAAGGAATCCTGGGAAGAGGAGCCGAACCCTTCTGAAGTGTCCATAGTGGAGTATGTCATGCGCTTCCGTGAAAAGATGCAGACCTTGATGCAGTTGGTGCATAACAACATGACGCAGGCTCAGGCTGATCAGAAGCACTGGTACGACCAGAACGCCTGGGAGCAGACCTACCATGTGGGTCAAAAGTTGTGGGGGCTGGTCCCCGTACCAAACAATAAGCTTCAGGCAGCCTGGGAAGGCCCGTACGTCGTCCACCAACAGCTCAACCCGGTCACCTACGTGGTCACGCTTCACCACGCTCGGGGTAGGTGAAAGGCCTTTCACATCAACACGATGAAGGCTTATCATGAACATGAACCTTTCGTCCTACCGGTCTGCAGCCTGCCAGAAGATGGGGAGGAAGACCCCCTCTTGGACATGGTGGCCCAAACCAAGGCCGGTGGGTCCATTGAGGACGTGGAGGTAGGCGCATCACTAACCGAACTCCAGCAGTTGCAGTTGTGGACCAAGCTGACACCCTTCAGGGCCATGTTCTCCAACCAACCAGGAAGGACTGAGTTAGCAGTCCACGAGGTGGACACCGGGAATCATGCCCCACTACGGTGAACACCCTATCGGATCTCCGATGAGGTGCAGCAGGTTATGCACCAGGAGATCGATTAGATGTTACAGCTGGGGGTGATTCAGCAGTCAAAGAGCGCGTGGGCCTCACGAGTAGTTCTCGTGCCAAAGAAGAATTGGACCTCCCGGTCTGCATGGACTACAGGGGGCTCAACGCCATCACAGCCTCTGATGTGCACCCAATACCATGCATCGAGGAGCTGCTTGAGAATTTAGCTGATGCAAAATACCTGACCATAATGGATCTGAGTTGAGGATACTGGCAGATTCCCCTGAGCCCCGAGGCACAGGAGAAGTCCACCTTTATCACACCCTTCGGACTGTATGAGTCCAAGGTCATGCCCTTCGGCAAGAAGAATGCCCCTGCCACTTTCCAGCGGATGGTCAACCACCTGCTTCAGGGACTGGAAAAGTACGTGGGGGCGTTCCTGGATGACATTGCCATCTTCAGTCCTTCCTGGGACGAACACCTGCAGCATCTCGCGGAGGTGCTCAGGCGACTTCACTGAGCCGGTCTGACCATCAAGCTGGGAAAGTGCTAGATGGGCTAGAGAGAGGTCCACTACCTGGGGCACCGGGTAAATAGAAAGACCATAAAGCCAGAGCTGGGGAAAGTGGATGCGATCGTGTCCTGGTCAACCCCCAGGACCAAGAAACAGGTGATGTCCTTCCTGTACACTGCAGGGTACTATAAGTGCTTCGTACAGCACTATAGTAGCTTGGCAAAACCCTTGACGGGCGTCATCAGGAAGAAGGTACCCCATGTCGTCAACTGGATCGATGGCTGTGTGGGGGCCTTCCAGGGGTTGAAAACAGCCTGTGCAATGCTCCTGTGTTGAAAGCAGTCGACATCAGTCGACCGTTCTTGGTGCATACCGATACCAGCGAGTTTGACCTCGGTGCTGTGCTCAGCCAGGTCGACTCTGGGAACCAAGAGCACCCCGTGTTGTACCTTAGCCGGAAGCTTCTGCTGAGGGAAGTGGCCTATTCCACCATCAAGAAGGAGTGCCTTTCCATAGTTTGGGCTCTGCAATGCTTGCAGCCCTACTTGTATGGTCGCACCTTCACTGTGTTGACCGACCACAACCCTCTGTGCTAGCTAGAAGCCGTGAGTGGAACAAATGGAAGGTTGCTATGCTGGAACCTTGTCTTCCAGCCGTACGATTTTACCATCGAGCACAAAATGAGCTGGGAACATGGTAATGCAGATGGGTTGTCTTGCCAGGGTGAATCTGCTGAGGTGCGCATGAAGGAGTACCGAGACGTTCTACCACCGTAGCGCAGTCCAAGAGGGGGAGGTGTCATGATAATGCCAAAAAATGTCCTATTGTGAGTTTAGTTTCAGAAGGACATGGCTTTCTACACACACACAATGCAGCTACGACACCCCTTTCCCCCTCTTCATTCCTCCACCCAAAGGCAAAGCCTAGAGCAAGGACACTTGAAACTAGTGTGTGAGCAAGGTGTGGCTTTAAACTGCAGGTGACCCATCCTGCAAAGCCACCCATTGTCCTTCCCCTCTCACTCAGGAATGCCTTTGTCTGAGACTTTGGAAAAACGTAAATAACTATCAGATCAGTGCATATCATTAACCAGTCCTTTAGTGATGTCACAAGCACAGAAGTATAAGTCACTATACTCTTAGCCCAGCCTTCAGTCTTGGCCCAGAAAGCGATCTAACACCAGCTTGGCAAAGCTGTTCCATGCATCTGGATGTATATATCCGCCTAAGCCACAGGCCAGCCATGATAAAATCATGACATAACCTGTAAGTGTGCTCTTTTCAACATTAATCCTGTGACAGGGTGTACGGCAGAGCAAGAAGGGACAACAGGCCAAGGGATGATTCAACAGATTTATTATCAAGAACGCTGGAACAACACATGCAGGTAGATCTACAGAGTCCACAATTAGTCCAACGGAACAGGTTCGGGGGCACCTCCCGATAATCATTGTGCCAGCTAACAAAGCAATAGTCCACACGAGTCAAAGGGATCCCAAAACAATCTCACGAACGACGAGATATGTCCTCAGCTCAAGTCTCGCCCCGTTCTCTTCCGCAGTCCCAGATGGACGTGGGGTCTTGCCTCAGCTAAGAATCCCCACTCCTTCTCCTTCAAGGATCAACTCACATCTGATCTCAAAATAAGAAAGGATTGTCTGAGCTCCTGGGATCCGCCCATGAAGGGGGGTAGGGGTCACACCTTCTATTCAATGGTTGGGTCCATCAGAAGATTCTAGACTGGTCGGCTCCACTTAGTCTATGTAGTATGTACATTTGACTAGCCACCTGCTGTGAGGAAGAATGGCTATTCCTTCACTAGTGATGATGACAAATGTTATGATGACCTGGTGGTTAGGAGCACTCGGAATGACCTGATGAGCAAACTAGTAATACAGGACAAGCTCTGGGAAGTGGGAGCTCTGCTGACCGCAACCCCTAATCCTATCACAACAACTAGTAATAGTCGTGGAGCGTACCTAACTCTGCCTAGACGCCTCTTCACAGCCTAAGAGCTAACTACCCCTAAAGATAGAAAATAAAGCCTACCTTGCCTCAGAGAAATTCCCCAAAGAAATAGGCAGCCCCCCACACATATTGACTGTGAGTTAAGATGGAAATCACAAACACAGGAATGAAATAGGTTTCAGCAAAGGAGGCCAGACTTAACTAACAGACTGAGGATAGAAAAGGTATCTTTGCGGTCAGCATAAAAAACTACCAAAAAACCACGCAGAGTGTGCAAAAGAGACCCCCGCACCGACTCACGGCGCGGAGGTGCCACTCTGCATCCCAGAGCTTCCAGCTAGCGAGGCAAAATCATGATAGCAAGCTGGACAAGAAAACAGTGGTAAACAAATAAGCTAGCAGGGACTTAGCTTTTGCTGAAGTAGACAGGTCATCTGCAAGATCCAAGAGAGAACTGAACCAGTACTAGGACATTGACAGCTGGCATCAAGTAACGATCTGAGTGGAGTTAAATAGAGCAGCCAGCCTAGAACTAAGCGAGGTCAGCTGAGGAAGGAACCTCAGAACCAGCAGCTCCACTCACAGCCACCAGAGGGAGTCCATGGACAGAACTCGCCGAAGTACCATTCATAACCACAGGAGGGAGTTCGAGAACAGAATTCACAACAGTACCCCCCCCTTGAGGAGGGGTCACCAAACCCTCACCAGAGCCCCCAGGCCGATCAGGACGAGCCAAATGAAAGGCACGAACAAGATCGGCAGCATGAACATCAGAGGCAACCACCCAGGAATTATCCTCCTGACCATAACCTTTCCACTTGACTCGGTACTGAAGTTTCCATCTCGAAATACGAAAAATCTTCTCCACCACATACTCCAACTACCCCTCAACCAACACCGGGGCAGGAGGGTCAACGGAGGGAACCATAGGAGCCACATATCTCCGCAATAACGACCTATGGAACACATTATGGATGGCGAAAGAAGCTGGAAGGTCCAAACGAAATGACACAGGATTAAGAATCTCAGAAATCTTATAAGGACCGATGAAACGAGGCTTAAACTTAGGAGACGAAACCTTCATAGGAACATAACGAGACGACAACCAAACCAAATCCCCAACACGAAGTCGGGGACCAACACAGCGAAGGCGGTTAGCGAAACGTTGAGCCTTCTCCTGGGACAATGTCAAATTGTACACCACGTGAGTCCAAATTTGCTGCAACCTGTCCACCACAGAATCCACACCAGGACAGTCCGAAGGCTCAACCTGCCCTGAAGAAAAACGAGGATGGAAACCAGAATTACAGAAAAAAGGCGAAACCAAAGTGGCCGAGCTGGCCCGATTATTAAGGGCGAACTCAGCCAAAGGCAAGAAGGACACCCAATCATCCTGATCAGCAGAAACAAAGCATCTCAGATATGTTTCCAAAGTCTGATTGGTTCGTTCGGTATGGCCATTTGTCTGAGGATGGAAAGCTGAAGAAAAAGACAAATCAATGCCCATCTTAGCACAAAAGGACCGCCAAAACCTTGAAACAAACTGGGAACCTCTGTCAGACACGATGTTCTCCGGAATGCCATGTAAACGAACCACGTGCTGGAAAAATAATGGAACCAAATCAGAGGAGGAAGGCAATTTAGGCAAAGGTACCAAATGGACCATCTTAGAGAAGCGATCACAAACCACCCAGATAACCGACATCCTTTGAGAGACAGGGAGATCTGAAATAAAATCCATGGAAATATGCGTCCAGGGCCTTTTCGGGACCGGCAAGGGCAAAAGCAACCCACTGGCACGAGAACAGCAGGGCTTAGCCCGAGCACAAGTCCCACAGGACTGCACAAAAGAACGCACATCCCGTGACAAGGAAGGCCACCAAAAGGATCTAGCCACCAAATCTCTGGTACCAAAGATTCCAGGATGACCAGCCAACACCGAACAATGAACCTCAGAGATAACTCTACTAGTCCATCTATCAGGGACAAACAGCTTCTCCGCTGGGCAACGGTCAGGTCTATCAGCCTGAAACTCCTGCAGCACCCGCCGCAAATCAGGGGAGATGGCAGACAAAATTACCCCCTCTTTGAGAATACCAGCCGGCTCAGGAACTCCCGGAGAATCAGGCACAAAACTCCTTGAAAGGGCATCAGCCTTCACATTCTTAGAACCCGGAAGGTACGAAACCACAAAATCGAAGCGGGAGAAAAACAGCGACCATCGAGCCTGTCTAGGATTCAACTGCTTGGCAGACTCGAGATAAGTCAGATTCTTGTGATCCGTCAAAACCACCACGCGATGCTTGGCTCCCTCAAGCCAATGTCGCCACTCCTCGAACGCCCACTTCATAGCCAACAACTCTCGATTGCCCACATCATAATTGCGTTCAGCAGGCGAAAACTTTCTAGAAAAGAAAGCACACGGTTTCATCACCGAGCCATCAGAACCTCTTTGAGACAAAACAGCCTCTGCTCCAATCTCAGAAGCATCCACCTCGACCTGAAACGGGAGCGAAACATCTGGCTGACACAACACAGGGGCAGAAGAAAAACGACGCTTCAACTCCTGAAAAGCCTCAACGGCCGCAGAGGACCAATTGACCACATCCGCACCTTTCTTGGTTAAATCAGTCAATGGTTTAACAACACTAGAAAAATTAGCGATGAAGCGACGGTAAAAATTAGCAAAGCCCAGGAATTTCTGAAGGCTCTTCACAGAAGTAGGCTGAGTCCAATCATAAATAGCCTGAACTTTAACAGGGTCCATCTCGATAGTAGAAGGGGAAAAAATGAAGCCCAAAAATGAAACCTTCTGAACTCCAAAGAGACATTTAGACCCCTTCACAAACAAGGAATTAGCACGAAGGACCTGGAACACCATTCTGACCTGCTTCACATGAGACTCCCAATCGTCCGAAAAGACCAAAATATCATCCAAATATACAATCATGAATCTATCCAGGTACTTTCGGAAGATGTCATGCATAAAGGACTGAAACACAGAGGGAGCATTAGAAAGCCCGAATGGCATCACCAGGTACTCAAAATGGCCCTCGGGCGTATTAAATGCTGTTTTCCATTCGTCGCCCCGTTTAATACGCACAAGATTATACGCCCCTCGAAGATCTATCTTGGTGAACCAGCTAGCCCCCTTAATCCGAGCAAACAAATCCGACAGTAGCGGCAAAGGGTACTGAAATTTGACGGTGATTTTATTGAGAAGGCGGTAATCTATACAGGGTCTCAGAGAACCATCCTTCTTGGCCACAAAAAAGAACCCTGCTCCCAACGGTGACGACGACGGGCGAATATGCCCTTTCTCCAAGGACTCCTTTATATAACTCCGCATAGCGGCGTGTTCTGGCACAGATAAATTGAACAGTCGGCCCTTCGGAAACTTACTACCAGGAATCAAATTAATAGCACAATCGCAATCCCTATGAGGAGGTAAGGCACTGGATTTGGGCTCATCAAATACATCCCGGTAATCTGACAAGAACTCAGGGACTTCAGAAGGATGGGAAGACGAAATTGACAACAATGGGACATCCCCATGTACCCCTTGACAACCCCAACTGGATACAGACATTGATTTCCAATCCAATACTGGATTATGGACCTGTAGCCATGGCAAACCCAAAACGACCACATCATGCAGATTATGCAACACCAAAAAGCGAATATCCTCCTGATGTGCCGGAGCCATGCACATGGTCAATTGAGTCCAGTACTGAGGCTTATTCTTGGCCAAAGGCGTAGCATCAATTCCTCTCAATGGAATAGGATACTGCAAGGGCTCCAAGAAAAAACCACAGCGCCTGGCAAACTCCAAGTCAATCAAATTCAGGGCAGCGCCTGAATCCACAAATGCCATAACAGAATAGGACGACAAAGAGCAAATCAGAGTAACGGACAAAAGAAATTTTGGCTGTACCTTACCAATGGTGGCAGAACTAGCGAACCGCTTAGTGCGCTTAGGACAATCAGAAATAGCATGAGTGGAGTCACCACAGTAAAAACACAGCCCATTCTGACGTCTGTATTCTTGCCGTTCAGCTCTGGTCAAGGTCCTATCACATTGCATAGGCTCAGGCCAAATGGTGCACAGTTTTGCGCTCACGTAAGCGTCGATCGATCTGAATGGCCAAGGACATAGACTCATCCAGACCAGCAGGCGTGGGGAATCCCACCATAACATCCTTAAGGGCTTCAGAAAGACCCTTTCTGAAAATTGCCGCCAGGGCACACTCATTCCACTGAGTAAGCACAGACCACTTTCTAAACTTCTGACAATATACCTCCGCTTCATCCTGACCCTGACACAAAGCCAGCAAGATTTTCTCTGCCTGATCCACTGAATCTGGTTCATCATAAAGCAATCCAAGCGCCAGAAAAAACGCATCTACATTACGCAATGCAGGATCTCCTGGCGCAAGGGAAAATGCCCAGTCTTGAGGGTCGCCACGTAGCAAAGAAATAATGATTTTTACCTGCTGAATGGGGTCACCAGAGGAGCGGGGTTTCAAAGCAAAAAACAGTCTACAGTTATTTTTGAAATTCAGGAACTTAGATCTATCCCCAGAAAATAAATCAGGAATTGGAATTCTGGGTTCTAACATCGGGTTCTGAACTACATAATCTTGAATGCCTTGTACCCTTGCAGTGAGTTGATCCACACAAGAGGACAGACCTTGAATGTCCATATCTACACCTGTGTCCTGAACCACCCAGAGATTTAGGGGAAAAGAAAAACAAAACACGCTGCAGAGGAAAAAAAAAAATGGTCTCAGAACTTCTCTTATCCCTCTATTGAGATGCATTAACACTTTATGGGCCAGCTGTACTGTTATGATGACCTGGTGGTTAGGAGCACTCGGAATGACCTGATGAGCAAACTAGTAATACAGGACAAGCTCTGGGAAGTGGGAGCTCTGCTGACCGCAACCCCTAATCCTATCACAACAACTAGAAATAGCCGTGGAGCGTACCTAACTCTGCCTAGACGCCTCTTCACAGCCTAAGAGCTAACTACCCCTAAAGATAGAAAATAAAGCCTACCTTGCCTCAGAGGAATTCCCCAAAGAAATAAGCAGCCCCCCACACATATTGACTGTGAGTTAAGATGGAAGTCACAAACACAGGAATGAAATAGGTTTCAGCAAAGGAGGCCAGACTTAACCAACAGACTGAGGATAGAAAAGGTATCTTTGCGTTCAGCATAAAAAACTACCAAAAAAACATGCAGAGTGTGCAAAAGAGACCCCCGCACCGACTCACGGCGCGGAGGTGCCACTCTGCATCCCAGAGCTTCCAGCTAGCGAGGCAAAATCATGATAGCAAGCTGGACAAGAAAACAGTGGTAAACAAATAAGCTAGCAGGGACTTAGCTTTTGCTGAAGTAGACAGGTCATCTGCAAGATCCAAGAGAGAACTGAACCAGTACTAGGACATTGACAGCTGGCATCAAGTAACGATCTGAGTGGAGTTAAATAGAGCAGCCAGCCTAGAACTAAGCGAGGTCAGCTGAGGAAGGAACCTCAGAACCAGCAGCTCCACTCACAGCCACCAGAGGGAGTCCATGGACAGAACTCGCCGAAGTACCATTCATAACCACAGGAGGGAGTTCGAGAACAGAATTCACAACAGACAAAGCTTAATTACATTATAGCTTAGAGCTGCAAGTATTGGGGGAAGGAGACATATTGTTTCAGGTGACTCCCAGCACAAGAAAATACATAAACTACAGCTAATAGAAACTAGAGAACAGTTACATACATCAAATGGCATATTATTCAAATACAGGACAGGGCAAAAGTACATATTGTGACAATCCTATTTTATTTTGTAATCTGTAATGTGCATACAAATTGTCTCCTTTCTAATATCTTTTTATACTTTGTAAACACTGTCTAATTTTTCATGGAGTAAAATATTTAATAGCTAGCTTGTCTCTTCTGCTCTATAAGACTGTGCGTCTGATTTGGGTTGGCTCCAGACCTGTTAATTGGAGCTGGTGGCAGTATACTTTTTTCTCTGCGATTGGGAATCTTTGCAGCGACGGCGGCGTTGATAATTATTGTTGCCACCTGTGTGGGAGTAGTTTTATTACCCTCGCTGCAGCATGCCCAATAGCCAGTACATAGCAGGCAGCCTTTCTGGCGACTAATTACCCTAGGTGCAGTACCTAGTCTGACCTGAGAGTAAGGTGGCGCCAGAGAGCTGCAAGTTCCAAACCGGAACTGGGAAGTGGGATATAGATAAATCCCCTTCAGAAGGAACCAGAGGCCACCAAACAGCCCTGGTTCATGACAAATTGGTGTGAGTAGTGGGGACGATAAAGATATCCTCCCCGAGATCCCTGACACAATGGTGGGACCCATGACCTAGTGTTGGCAGCACGGTATGAACCGTGACATCTGGTATGATGGGTGGATTGGACGTGACATGTGGTCCGGTGTGATGGATGAATTGGACATGTGGTCCGGTATGAAAGGTAAATTGGATGTGACATGTGGTCCGGTATGATGGGTGGATTGGACGAGACATTTTGTCCAGTATGATGGGTAATTTGGATCTGACATGTGGTCTGGTATGATGGGTGGATAGGACGTGACGTGTGGTCTGGTATGATGGGCGGATTGGATGTGACTTGTGGTCCGGTATGATAGGCGGATTGGATGTGACATGTGGTCCAGTAAGATGGGTAGATTGGATGTGACATGTGGTCCAGTAAGATGGGTAGATTGGATGTGACTTGTCATCTGGTATGATGGGTGGATTGGATGTGACATGTGGTCCAGTATGATGGGTGGATTGGATGTGACATGTGGTCCAGTATGATGGGTGGATTGGATGTGACATGTGGTCTGGTATGATGGGTGGATTGGATGTGACTTGTGGTTCGGTATGGTGGGTGGATTGGACGTGACATGTGGTCCGGTATGATGGGTGGATTGGATGTGACATGTGGTCCAGTATGATGGGTGGATTGGATGTGACATGTGGTCCGGTATGATGGGTAGATTGGACGAGACATTTTGTCCAGTATGATGGGTAATTTGGATCTGACATGTGGTCTGGTATGATGGGTAGATTGAACATGACTTGTGGTTCGGTATGATGGGTGGATTGGATGTGACATGTGGTCCAGTATGACGGGTGGATAGGACTTGACATGCGGTCTGGTATGATGGGTGGATTGTATGTGACTTGTGGTTCGGTATGATGGGTGGATTGGATGTGACTTGTCATCTGGTATGATGGGTGGATTGTATGTGACTTGTGGTCCAGTATGATGGGTGGATTGGATGTGACATGTGGTCCGGTATGATGGGTAGATTGGATATGACATGTGGTCCGGTATGAAGGGTGGATTGAACATGACATGTGGTCCAGTATGATGGGCGAATTCGATGTGACTTGTGGTCCGGTATGATGAGTGGATCGGACGAGATGTGTGATGCGGTATGATGTGTGACGGTGGAGCAGACATGACGTGTGGTGCGGGGTCACGATACTGTAATGTCATAATGTGAGATTAGTCTAGAAAGTACCATGTCACACACACGCTGCAGATTTGACCCCCCCTTCCAGCTTCAACTGCATTCCTTGGTATAGACACAAAGCCCTATGATGATGCACTGTGTAACTTGAACCTGGTGCGTGAGCAGGGTGTGGCTTTAAACTGCAGGTGACCAATCATGCAAAGCCACCCGTTGTCCCTCCCCTCTTACTTTGGAATGCCTTTGTCTCCAGACTCTAAGAACGTAAATAACTATCAGATCAGTGCATATCATTAACTAGCACTTTAGTGATGTCACAAGCTCAGAAGTATAAGTCACTATATTCTTAGCCCAGCCTTCAGTTTTGGTCCAGAAAACGAGCTAAGACCAGCTCATCAAAAGCTGTCCTATGCATCTGGATGTATTACTCCTCCTGATCCGCAGGCCAGCCAAGATGATACCATGACATAACCTGTAAGTTCTGTTTTCAACGTCAATCCTATTTTATTTTGTAATCTGTAATGTATATAAGAATTGTCTCCTTTCTAATATCTTTTTATACTTTGTAAACACTGCCTAATTTTTGGAGTAAAATATTTAATTGCTAGCTTGTCTGTTTCTCTATAATGAACTGTGTCCTCTAAAGTGAATTGCGCTACTGATTTGGGTTGGCTCTGGACCCGCTAATCGGAGCTGGTGGCAGCATACTTTGTTCTGTGCGATTGGGAATCTTTGCAGCAACAGTGGTGTTGATAATTATTGTTCCCGCCTGAGTGGGAGTAGTTATACTGCCCTCGCTGCAGTGTGCCCATTAGCCAGTACATAGCAGGCAGCCTTTCTGGCGACTAATTACCCTAGGTGCAGTACCCCGACTGACCTGAGGGTAAGGGGGTTCCAGATAGCTGCAAGTTCCAAACTGGAACTGGGATATAGATAAATCCCCTTCAGAAGGAACCAGAGGCAACCAAATAACCCCGATTCGTGACAAATGGTGTGAGCAGTAGGGACGATAAAGATACTGTATCCTCCCCGGGATCCCTGACCTACTGCTGGGATCCGTGATACATTGTTGGCAGCACGGTGTGAACCGTGACATGCAGTATAGCATATGACGGGTGGATCAGATGTGAGCTGTGGTATAGTGTATGACGGTGGATCCGACATGACGTGTAGTGCGATATAGCCTATGACGGTTGATCGGCTGTGACATGTGGTGCGGATGATGTGTTACGGAGGATCGGACGTGATGTGTAATGCGGTATGATGTGTGATGTGGATGAGACATGATGTGTGGTGCGGTATGATGTGTGACAGTAGAGCAGATGTGACGTTTGGTGCGGTATAGCATATGACGGTGGATCACACGTGTCATGTGGTGTGGTATTACGTATAAAGGTGGATCCGACGTGACGTGTGGTGCGGTGCAGCGTATGACGGGGGTTCGGCCGTGACTTGTGGTGCGGTACAGCATATGACGGGGGTTCGGATGTGACGTGTGGTGCGGTATAACATATGATGGTGGATAGGACGTGACATGTGGTGCGGTACAGCGTATGACGGGGGTTCGGACGTGACGTGTGGTGCGGCACAGCGTATGACAGGGGTTCGGATGTGACGTGTGGTGCGGTATAGCATATGACGGGGGTTCGGACGTGACGTGTGGTGCGGTACAGCGTATGACGGGGGTTCGGATGTGACGTGTGGTGCGGTATGATGTGTGACAGTAGAGCAGATGTGACGTGTGGTGCGGTATTGCATATGACGGTGGATCGGACGTGACGTGTGGTGCGGTACAGCATATGACGGGGGTTCGAATGTGACTTGTGGTGCGGTACAGCGTATGACGGGGGTTCGGACGTGACGTGTGGTGCAGTACAGCGTATGACGGGGGTTCGGATGTGACTTGTGGTGCGGTACAGCGTATGACGGGGGTTCGGACGTGACGTGTGGTGCAGTACAGCGTATGACGGGGGTTCGGACGTGACGTGTGGAGCGGTATAGCATATGACAGGGGTTCGGATGTGACGTGTGGTGCGGTATAGCATATGACGGGGGTTCGGACGTGACGTGTGGTGCGGTATAGCATATGACGGGGGTTCGGATGTGACGTGTGGTGCGGTATAGCATAAGACGGTGGATCGGACGTGACGTGTGGTGCGGTACAGTGTATGACGGGGGTACGGACGTGACGTGTGGTGCGGTACAGCGTATGACGGGGGTTCGGATGTGACGTGTGGTGCGGTATGATGTGTGACAGTAGAGCAGATGTGACGCGTGGTGCGGTATTGCATATGACGGTGGATCGGACGTGACGTGTGGTGCGGTACAGCGTTTGACGGGGGTTCGGATGTGACGTGTGGTGCGGTACAGCGTATGACGGGGGTTCGGACGTGACGTGTGGTGCGGTACAGCGTATGACGGGGGTTCGGACGTGACGTGTGGAGCGGTATAGCGTATGACGGGGGTTCGGACGTGACGTGTGGTGCGGTATAGCATATGACGGGGGTTCGGACGTGACGTGTGGTGCGGTACAGCGTATGACGGGGGTTCGGACGTGACGTGTAGTGCTGTATAGCGTATGACGGGGGTTCGGATGTGACGTGTGGTGCGGTATAGCATATGACGGGGGTTCGGATGTGACGTGTGGTGCGGTACAGCGTATAACGGGGGTTCGGACGTGACGTGTGGTGCGGTATAGCATATGACGGGGGTTCGGACGTGACGTGTGGTGCGGTATAGCATATGACGGGGGTTCGGACGTGACGTGTGGTGCGGTACAGCGTATGACGGGGGTTCGGACGTGACGTGTGGTGCGGTATAGCGTATGACGGGGGTTCAGATGTGACGTGTGGTGCGGTATAGCGTATGACGGGGGTTCGGATGTGACGTGTGGTGCGGTATAGCATATGACGGGGGTTCGGATGTGATGTGTGGTGCGGTATAGCATATGACGGGGGTTCGGACGTGACGTGTGGTGCGGTACAGCGTATGAAGGGTGTCATGTTTCCCAATGGCAAGGGAACGTCAGAGAACTTAAATAACAGACTAGCTCTTGGGTGATGGAATCTCGAGCTGACCGTGAGCTAAACCTACCACACAACTAACAGTGGCCGGGTGACGTACCTACGTTTTATCCCTAGACGCCCAGCGCCAGCCGGAGAACTAACTAACCCTAATAGAGGAAAAAACAGACCTGGCTTACCTCTAGG
This sequence comes from Ranitomeya variabilis, assembly GCF_051348905.1. Taxonomy (NCBI): domain Eukaryota; kingdom Metazoa; phylum Chordata; class Amphibia; order Anura; family Dendrobatidae; genus Ranitomeya; species Ranitomeya variabilis. The sequence goes on along the minus strand of NC_135232.1, from coordinate 6,163,729 downwards.
GAAATTCCCCCAAAAAGGAGACAGAAGCCCCCCACATATATTGACGGTGAGTTCAGAGGAAAAGACATACGCAGTATGAAGGTAGGTTCAGCAAAGCGAGGTCCGCTTACTAGATAGTAAGAAGATACAATAGGGAACTTCACGGTCAGCTGAAAACCCTATTAAAATACCATCCAGAAATTACTTTAAGACTCATGTGTCAACTCATGACACCGGAGTGGTAATTTCGGCCCACAAGAGCTTCCAGCTACAGAAACATAACATAACTGTGAACTGGAACAAAAATGCAAACAAACTTAGGACTAAGAGTCCAACTTAGCTGATAGTAGTCTAGAAGCAGGAACATGCAACAGAAAGGCTCTGGTTACATTGATGGCCGGCACTAGAATAACTGAGCAGCAAGGCTAAATAGGATACTCCCACATCCTGATGGAAACAGGTGAACAGAGAAAGTGAAGCACACAAGTCCAGTACCACCAGCGACCACCGGGGGAGCCCAAAAACCAAATTCACAACAGTACCCCCCCCTCAAGGAGGGGGCACCGAACCCTCACAAGAACCACCAGGGCGATCAGGATGAGCCCTATGAAAGGCACGGACCAAATCAGAGGCATGAACATCAGAGGCTGTCACCCAAGAATTATCCTCCTGACCGTAGCCCTTCCACTTGACCAGATACTGAAGTTTCCGTCTGGAAACACGGGAGTCCAAGATCTTCTCCACAACGTACTCCAATTCACCCTCAACCAACACCGGAGCGGGAGGCTCAACGGAAGGCACAACCGGTACCTCATACCTGCGCAATAATGACCGATGGAAGACATTATGGATAGAAAAAGATGCCGGGAGGTCCAATCGAAAGGACACAGGGTTAAGAATCTCCAAAATCTTATACGGGCCGATGAACCGAGGCTTAAACTTAGGAGAAGAAACCCTCATAGGGACAAAACGAGAAGACAACCACACCAAGTCCCCAACACGAAGACGAGGACCAACACGACGATGGCGGTTAGCAAAATGCCGAGTCTTCTCCTGGGACAACTCCAAATTGTCCACCACCTGTCCCCAAATCCGATGCAACCTATCCACCACAGTATCCACTCCAGGACAATCCGAAGACTCCACCTGACCAGAAGAAAAGCGAGGATGAAACCCCGAATTGCAAAAGAAAGGAGAAACCAAAGTGGCAGAACTAGCCCGATTATTGAGGGCAAACTCCGCCAATGACAAAAAGGCAACCCAGTCATTCTGATCCGCAGACACAAAACACCTCAAATAAGTCTCCAAGGTCTGATTAGTTCGCTCAGTCTGGCCATTAGTCTGAGGATGGAACGCAGACGAAAAAGACAAATCAATGCCCATCCTAGCACAGAACGCCCGCCAAAATCTAGACACGAACTGGGTCCCCCTGTCAGAAACGATATTCTCCGGAATACCATGCAAGCGAACCACATTTTGAAATAACAGAGGAACCAACTCGGAAGAGGACGGCAACTTAGGCAAGGGCACCAAATGAACCATCTTTGAAAAACGGTCACACACCACCCAGATGACAGACATTTTCTGAGAAACAGGGAGATCAGAAATAAAATCCATAGAGATGTGAGTCCAAGGCCTCTTTGGAATAGGCAAAGATAACAACAATCCGCTAGCCCGAGAACAACAAGGTTTGGCCCGAGCACAAACATCACAAGACTGCACAAAAACTCGTACATCTCCAGACAGAGAAGGCCACCAGAAGGACCTAGCCACCAAATCCCTGGTACCAAAGATCCCGGGATGACCTGCCAACGCAGAAGAATGAACCTCCGAGATGACTCTACTGGTCCAATCATCAGGAACAAACAGTCTACCAGGCGGGCAACGATCAGGTCTATCCGCCTGAAACTCCTGCAAAGCCCGTCGCAGGTCTGGGGAAACAGCAGATAATATCACCCCATCCTTAAGGATACCTGTAGGTTCAGAATCACCAGGGAAATCAGGCTCAAAACTCCTAGAAAGGGCATCCGCCTTCACATTTTTAGAACCTGGTAAGTATGAGACCACAAAATTAAACCGAGAGAAAAACAACGACCAGCGCGCCTGTCTAGGATTCAGGCGCCTGGCAGACTCAAGATAAATCAAATTCTTGTGATCGGTCAATACCACCACCTGATGTCTAGCCCCCTCAAGCCAATGACGCCACTCCTCAAAAGCCCACTTCATAGCCAAAAGCTCCCGATTACCAATATCATAATTTCGATCGGCGGGCGAAAATTTTCTAGAAAAGAACGCACAAGGTCTCATCACGGAGCAATCGGAACTTTTCTGCGACAAGACCGCCCCAGCTCCGATCTCGGAAGCATCGACCTCAACCTGAAAAGGAAGAGTAACATCAGGCTGACGCAACACAGGGGCGGAAGAAAAGCGGCGCTTAAGCTCCCGAAAGGCCTCCACAGCAGCAGGGGACCAATCAGCAACATCAGCACCCTTTTTGGTCAAATCAGTCAAAGGTTTAGCAACATCAGAAAAACCAGTTATAAATCGACGATAAAAATTAGCAAAGCCCAAAAATTTCTGAAGGCTCTTAAGCGAAGAAGGTTGCGTCCAATCACAAATAGCCCGAACCTTGACAGGATCCATCTCAATGGAAGAGGGGGAAAAAATGTACCCCAAAAAAGAAATCTTTTGAACCCCAAAAATACACTTAGAACCCTTCACACACAAGGAATTAGCCCGCAAAACCTGAAAAACCCTCCTGACCTGTTGGACATGAGAATCCCAGTCATCCGAAAAAATCAAAATATCATCCAGATACACGATCATGAATTTATCCAAATATTCCCGGAAAATGTCATGCATAAAGGACTGAAAGACTGAAGGGGCATTTGAAAGACCAAAAGGCATTACTAAATACTCAAAATGGCCCTCGGGCGTATTAAATGCGGTTTTCCACTCATCCCCCTGCTTAATTCGCACCAAATTATACGCCCCACGAAGATCAATCTTAGAGAACCACTTAGCCCCTTTTATTCGAGCAAACAAATCAGTCAGCAGTGGCAGAGGATACTGATATCTGACTGTAATTTTATTCAAGAGTCGATAATCAATACACGGCCTCAAAGAGCCATCTTTTTTAGATACAAAGAAAAAACCGGCTCCTAAGGGAGATGAAGAAGGACGAATATGTCCCTTTTCCAGGGACTCCTTAATATATTCTCGCATAGCAGCATGTTCAGGTACAGATAGATTAAATAAACGACCCTTTGGAAATTTACTGCCCGGAATCAGATCTATGGTACAATCGCAATCTCTGTGAGGAGGTAGTGAACCAAGCTTAGGCTCCTCAAAAACATCACGATAATCAGATAAAAATTCCGGAATCTCAGAGGGAATAGATGACGAAATGGAAACCAAAGGTACGTCCCCATGAGCCCCCTGACATCCCCAGCTTAACACAGACATTGCTTTCCAGTCAAGAACTGGGTTATGAGATTGTAACCATGGCAATCCGAGCACCAAAACATCATGTAGATTGTACAACACAAGGAAGCGAATCGTCTCCTGATGGTCTGGATTCATACGCATAGTCACTTGTGTCCAGTATTGTGGGTTATTACTAGCCAATGGTGTAGAGTCAATACCCTTCAGAGGTATAGGAACTTCCAGAGGCTCTAGATCAAACCCACAGCACCTGGCAAAGGACCAATCCATGAGACTCAAAGCGGCGCCAGAGTCGACATAGGCATCCGCGGTAATTGACGATAATGAACAAATCAAGGTCACAGACAAAATAAACTTAGACTGTAAAGTGCCAATTGAAATAGACTTATCAACCTTTTTTGTACGTTTAGAGCATGCTGATATAACATGAGTTGAATCACCACAATAGAAGCACAACCCATTTTTTCGCCTAAAATTCTGCCGTTCGCTTCTGGACAGAATTCTATCACATTGCATATTTTCTGGAGCCTTCTCAGAAGACACCGCCAAATGGTGCACAGGTTTGCGCTCCCGCAAACGCCGATCAATCTGAATAGCCATTGTCATGGACTCATTCAGACCTGTAGGTGCAGGGAACCCCACCATAACATCTTTAATGGCATCAGAGAGACCCTCTCTGAAATTCGCCGCCTGGGCGCACTCATTCCACTGAGTAAGCACAGACCATTTACGAAATTTTTGGCAGTATATTTCAGCTTCATCTTGCCCTTGAGATAGGGCCATCAAGGTTTTTTCAGCCTGAATCTCTAAATTAGGTTCCTCATAAAGCAACCCCAAAGCCAGAAAAAACGCATCCACATTGAGCAACGCAGGATCCCCGGGTGCCAATGCAAATGCCCAGTCTTGAGGGTCACCCCGCAGCAAGGAAATTACTATCCTAACCTGCTGTGCGGGATCTCCAGCGGAGCGAGATCTCAGGGAAAGAAATAATTTACAATTATATTTGAAATTCAGGAAACGAGATCTATCCCCGGAGAAAAATTCTGGTATAGGAATTCTAGGTTCAGATATAGGAGCATGAATAACAAAATCCTGTAAATTTTGAACCTTCGTAGCAAGATTATTCAAACCTGTAGCCAAACTCTGAGGATCCATTTTAATCAGGTGAGATCAGAGCCTTTCAAGGATTAGAAGGAGAGAGAGAGGCAAAGGCTGCAATTAGAGCAGAAATGCAACTGAGTCAACTATAGAGCAAGCTCAGAGAAAAAAAAATAAAAAAAAATCTGCAGACTTCTTTTTCTCTCCTTTCTTCTGCCAACGGTTTTAACCCTTGGCCGGCCATACTGTCATGGTTCCCAATGGCAAGGGAACGTCAGAGAACTTAAATAACAGACTAGCTCTTGGGTGATGGAATCTCGAGCTGACCGTGAGCTAAACCTACCACACAACTAACAGTGGCCGGGTGACGTACCTACGTTTTATCCCTAGACGCCCAGCGCCAGCCGGAGAACTAACTAACCCTAATAGAGGAAAAAACAGACCTGGCTTACCTCTAGGGAAATTCCCCCAAAAAGGAGACAGAAGCCCCCCACATATATTGACGGTGAGTTCAGAGGAAAAGACATACGCAGTATGAAGGTAGGTTCAGCAAAGCGAGGTCCGCTTACTAGATAGTAAGAAGATACAATAGGGAACTTCACGGTCAGCTGAAAACCCTATTAAAATACCATCCAGAAATTACTTTAAGACTCATGTGTCAACTCATGACACCGGAGTGGTAATTTCGGCCCACAAGAGCTTCCAGCTACAGAAAAATAGCATAACTGTGAACTGGAACAAAAATGCAAACAAACTTAGGACTAAGAGTCCAACTTAGCTGATAGTAGTCTAGAAGCAGGAACATGCAACAGAAAGGCTCTGGTTACATTGATGGCCGGCACTAGAATAACTGAGCAGCAAGGCTAAATAGGATACTCCCATATCCTGATGGAAACAGGTGAACAGAGAAAGTGAAGCACACAAGTCCAGTACCACCAGCGACCACCGGGGGAGCCCAAAAACCAAATTCACAACAGACGGGGGTTCGGAAGTGACGTGTGGTGCGGTATAGCATATGACGGGGGTTCGGATGTGACGTGTGGTGCGGTACAGCGTATGACGGGGGTTCGGATGTGACGTGTGGTGCGGTATAGCATATGACGGGGGTTCGGATGTGACGTGTGGTGCGGTACAGCTTATGACGGGGGTTCGGATGTGACGTGTGGTGCGGTACAGCTTATGACAGGGGTTCGGATGTGACGTGTGGTGCGGTATAGCATATGACGGGGGTTCGGACGTGACGTGTGGTGCTGTACAGCGTATGACGGGGGTTCGGACGTGACGTGTGGTGCTGTACAGCGTATGACGGGGGTTCGGATGTGACGTGTGGTGCGGTACAGCGTATGACGGGGGTTCGGACATGACGTGTGGAGCGGTATAGCGTATGACGGGGGTTCGGACGTGACGTGTGGTGCTGTATAGCATATGACGGGGGTTCGGATGTGACGTGTGGTGCGGTATAGCATATGACGGGAGTTCGGACGTGACGTGTGGAGCGGTATAGCGTATGACGGGGGTTCGGATGTGACGTGTGGTGCGGTACAGCGTATGACGGGGGTTCGGACGTGACGTGTGGTGCGGTACAGCGTATGACGGGGGTTCGGACATGACGTGTGGAGCAGTATAGCGTATGACGGGGGTTCGGACATGACGTGTGGTGCGGTATAGCATATGACAGGGGGTTCGGATGTGACGTGTGGTGCGGTACAGCGTATGACGGGGGTTCGGATGTGACATGTGGAGCGGTATAGCGTATGACGGGGGTTCGGACGTGACGTGTGGTGCGGTATAGCATATGACGGGGGTTCGGACGTAACGTGTGGTGCGGTACAGCGTATGACGGGGGTTCGGACATGACGTGTGGAGCGGTATAGCGTATGACGGGGGTTCGGACATGACGTGTGGAGCGGTATAGCGTATGACGGGGGTTCGGACGTGACGTGTGGTGCTGTATAGCATATGACGGGGGTTCGGATGTGACGTGTGGTGCGGTATAGCATATGACGGGGGTTCGGACGTGACGTGTGGAGCGGTATAGCGTATGACGGGGGTTCGGATGTGACGTGTGGTGCGGTACAGCGTATGACGGGGGTTCGGACGTGACGTGTGGTGCGGTACAGCGTATGACGGGGGTTCGGATGTGACGTGTGGTGCGGTATAGCATATGACGGGGGTTCGGATGTGACGTGTGGTGCGGTACAGCTTATGACGGGGGTTCGGATGTGACGTGTGGTGCGGTATAGCATATGACGGGGGTTCGGACGTGACGTGTGGAGCGGTATAGCATATGACGGGGGTTCGGACGTGACGTGTGGAGCGGTATAGCGTATGACGGGGGTTCGGAAGTGACGTGTGGTGCGGTACAGCGTATGACGGGGGTTCGGATGTGACGTGTGGTGCGGTATAGCATATGACGGGGGTTCGGATGTGACGTGTGGTGCGGTACAGCTTATGACGGGGGTTCGGATGTGACGTGTGGTGCGGTACAGCTTATGACAGGGGTTCGGATGTGACGTGTGGTGCGGTATAGCATATGACGGGGGTTCGGACGTGACGTGTGGTGCTGTACAGCGTATGACGGGGGTTCGGACGTGACGTGTGGTGCTGTACAGCGTATGACGGGGGTTCGGATGTGACGTGTGGTGCGGTACAGCGTATGACGGGGTTCGGACATGACGTGTGGAGCGGTATAGCGTATGACGGGGGTTCGGACGTGACGTGTGGTGCTGTACAGCGTATGACGGGGGTTCGGATGTGACGTGTGGTGCGGTACAGCGTATGACGGGGGTTCGGACATGACGTGTGGTGCTGTATAGCATATGACGGGGGTTCGGATGTGACGTGTGGTGCGGTATAGCATATGACGGGGGTTCGGACGTGACGTGTGGAGCGGTATAGCGTATGACGGGGGTTCGGATGTGACGTGTGGTGCGTTACAGCGTATGACGGGGGTTCGGACGTGACGTGTGGTGCGGTACAGCGTATGACGGGGGTTCGGACATGACGTGTGGAGCGGTATAGCGTATGACGGGGGTTCGGACATGACGTGTGGTGCGGTATAGCATATGACGGGGGTTCGGATGTGACGTGTGGTGCGGTACAGCGTATGACGGGGGTTCGGACGTGACATGTGGAGCGGTATAGCGTATGACGGGGGTTCGGACGTGACGTGTGGTGCGGTATAGCATATGACGGGGGTTCGGACGTAACGTGTGGTGCGGTACAGCGTATGACGGGGGTTCGGACATGACGTGTGGAGCGGTATAGCGTATGACGGGGGTTCAGACGTGACGTGTGGTGCGGTACAGCGTATGACGGGGGTTCGGACGTGACGTGTGGTGCTGTATAGCATATGATGGGGGTTCGGACGTGACGTGTGGTGCGGTACAGCGTATGATGGGGGTTCGGATGTGACGTGTGGTGTGGTATAGCGTATGACGGGGGTTCGGACGTGACGTGTGGTGCGGTATAGCATATGACGGGGGTTCGGACGTGACGTGTGGAGCGGTATAGCGTATGACGGGGGTTCGGAAGTGTCGTGTGGTGCGCTATAGCATATGACGGGGGTTCGGACGTGACGTGTGGAGCGGTATAGCATATGACGGGGGTTCGGATGTGACGTGTGGTGCGGTACAGCGTATGACGGGGGTTCGGATGTGACGTGTGGTGCGGTACAGCGTATGACGGGGGTTCGGATGTGACGTGTGGTGCGGTACAGCGTATGACGGGGGTTCGGACGTGACGTGTGGAGCGGTATAGCATATGACGGGGGTTCGGACGTGACGTGTGGTGCGGTACAGCGTATGACGGGGGTTCGGATGTGACGTGTGGTGCGGTACAGCGTATGACGGGGGTTCGGATGTGACGTGTGGTGCGGTACAGCGTATGACGGGGGTTTGGACGTGACGTGTGGTGCGGTACAGCGTATGACGGGGGTTCGGACGTGACGTGTGGAGCGGTATAGCGTATGACGGGGGTTCGGATGTGACGTGTGGTGCGGTATAGCATATGACGGGGGTTCGGACGTGACGTGTGGTGCTGTATAGCGTATGACGGGGGTTCGGACGTGACGTGTGGAGCGGTACAGCGTATGACGGGGGTTCGGATGTGACGTGTGGTGCGGTATAGCATATGACGGGGGTTCGGATGTGACGTGTGGTGCGGTACAGCGTATGACGGGGGTTCGGATGTGACGTGTGGTGCGGTACAGCGTATGACGGGGGTTCGGACGTGATGTGTGGTGCGGTACAGCGTATGACGGGGGTTCGGATGTGACGTGTGGTGCGGTACAGCATATGACTGGGGTTCGGATGTGACGTGTGGTGCGGTATAGCATATGACGGGGGTTCGGATGTGACGTGTGGTGCGGTACAGCGTATGACGGGGGTTCGGATGTGACGTGTGGTGCGGTACAGCGTATGACGGGGGTTCGGATGTGACGTGTGGTGCGATATAGCATATGACGGGGGTTCGGACGTGACGTGTGGTGCGGTACAGCGTATGACGGGGGTTCGGATGTGACGTGTGGTGCGGTACAGCGTATGACGGGGGTTCGGATGTGACGTGTAGTGCGGTATAGCATATGACGGGGGTTCGGACGTGACGTGTGGTGCTGTATAGCGTATGACGGGGGTTCGGACGTGACGTGTGGAGCGGTACAGCGTATGACGGGGGTTCGGATGTGACGTGTGGTGCGGTATAGCATATGACGGGGGTTCGGATGTGACGTGTGGTGCGGTATAGCATATGACGGGGGTTCGGACGTGACGTGTGGTGCTGTATAGCGTATGACGGGGGTTCGGACGTGACGTGTGGAGCGGTACAGCGTATGACGGGGGTTCGGATGTGACGTGTGGTGCGGTATAGCATATGACGGGGGTTCGGATGTGACGTGTGGTGCGGTACAGCGTATGACGGGGGTTCGGATGTGACGTGTGGTGCGGTACAGCGTATGACGGGGGTTCGGACGTGACGTGTGGTGCGGTACAGCGTATGACGGGGGTTCGGATGTGACGTGTGGTGCGGTATAGCATATGACGGGGGTTCGGATGTGACGTGTGGTGCGGTACAGCGTATGACGGGGGTTCGGATGTGACGTGTGGTGCGCTACAGCGTATGACGGGGGTTCGGATGTGACGTGTAGTGCGGTATAGCATATGACGGGGGTTCGGATGTGACGTGTGGTGCGGTACAGCGTATGACGGGGGTTCGGATGTGACGTGTGGTGCGGTACAGCGTATGACGGGGGTTCGGACGTGACGTGTGGAGCGGTATAGCGTATGACGGGGGTTCGGATGTGACGTGTGGTGCGGTATAGCATATGACGGGGGTTCGGACGTGACGTGTGGTGCGCTACAGCGTATGACGGGGGTTCGGATGTGACGTGTAGTGCGGTATAGCATATGACGGGGGTTCGGATGTGACGTGTGGTGCGGTACAGCGTATGACGGGGGTTCGGATGTGACGTGTGGTGCGGTACAGCGTATGACGGGGGTTTGGACGTGACGTGTGGTGCGGTACAGCGTATGACGGGGGTTCGGACATGACGTGTGGAGCGGTATAGCGTATGACGGGGGTTCGGATGTGACGTGTGGTGCGGTATAGCATATGACGGGGGTTCGGACGTGACGTGTGGTGCTGTATAGCGTATGACGGGGGTTCGGACGTGACGTGTGGAGCAGTACAGCGTATGACGGGGGTTCGGACGTGACGTGTGGTGCGGTATAGCATATGACGGGGGTTCGGATGTGACGTGTGGTGCGGTACAGCGTATGACGGGGGTTCGGATGTGACGTGTGGTGCGGTACAGCGTATGACGGGGGTTTGGACGTGACGTGTGGTGCGGTACAGCGTATGACGGGGGTTCGGACATGACGTGTGGAGCGGTATAGCGTATGACGGGGGTTCGGATGTGACGTGTGGTGCGGTACAGCGTATGACGGGGGTTCGGACATGACGTGTGGAGCGGTATAGCGTATGACGGGGGTTCGGATGTGACGTGTGGTGCGGTATAGCATATGACGGGGGTTTGGACGTGACGTGTGGTGCTGTATAGCGTATGACGGGGGTTCGGACGTGACGTGTGGAGCAGTACAGCGTATGACGGGGGTTCGGACGTGACGTGTGGTGCGGTATAGCATATGACGGGGGTTCGGATGTGACGTGTGGTGCGGTACAGCGTATGATGGGGGTTTGGATGTGACGTGTGGTGCGGTATAGCATATGACGGGGGTTCGGACGTGACGTGTGGTGCTGTATAGCGTATGACGGGGGTTCGGATCTGACGTGTGGTGCGGTACAGCGTATGACGGGGGTTCGGACGTGACGTGTGGTGTGGTACAGCGTATGACGGGGGTTCGGACGTGACGTGTGGTGCGGTACAGCGTATGACGGGGGTTCGGACGTGACGTGTGGTGCGGTATAGCATATGACGGGGGTTCGGATGTGACGTGTGGTGCGGTACAGCGTATGACGGGGGTTTGGACGTGACGTGTGGTGCGGTACAGCGTATGACGGGGGTTCGGACGTGACGTGTGGTGCGGTACAGCGTATGACGGGGGTTCGGATGTGACGTGTGGTGCGGTATAGCATATGACGGGGGTTCGGACGTGACGTGTGGTGCGGTACAGCGTATGACGGGGGTTCGGATGTGACGTGTGGTGCGGTACAGCGTATGACGGGGGTTCGGACGTGACGTGTGGTGCGGTACAGCGTATGACGGGGGTTCGGATGTGACGTGTGGTGCGGTACAGCGTATGACGGGGGTTCGGACGTGACGTGTGGTGCGGTACAGCGTATGACGGGGGTTCGGACGTGACGTGTGGAGCGGTATAGCATATGACGGGGGTTCGGACGTGACGTGTGGTGCTGTATAGCGTATGACGGGGGTTCGGACGTGACGTGTGGAGCGGTACAGCGTATGACGGGGGTTCGGACGTGACGTGTGGTGCGGTATAGCATATGACGGGGGTTCGGACGTGACGTGTGGTGCGGTACAGCGTATGACGGGGGTTCGGATGTGACGTGTGGTGCGGTATAGCATATGACGGGGGTTCGGACGTGACGTGTGGTGCTGTATAGCGTATGACGGGGGTTCGGACGTGACGTGTGGAGCAGTACAGCGTATGACGGGGGTTCGGACGTGACGTGTGGTGCGGTATAGCATATGACGGGGGTTCGGATGTGACGTGTGGTGCGGTACAGCGTATGACGGGGGTTCGGATGTGACGTGTGGTGCGGTACAGCGTATGACGGGGGTTTGGACGTGACGTGTGGTGCGGTACAGCGTATGACGGGGGTTCGGACATGACGTGTGGAGCGGTATAGCGTATGACGGGGGTTCGGATGTGACGTGTGGTGCGGTACAGCGTATGACGGGGGTTCGGACATGACGTGTGGAGCGGTATAGCGTATGACGGGGGTTCGGATGTGACGTGTGGTGCGGTATAGCATATGACGGGGGTTCGGACGTGACGTGTGGTGCTGTATAGCGTATGACGGGGGTTCGGACGTGACGTGTGGAGCAGTACAGCGTATGACGGGGGTTCGGACGTGACGTGTGGTGCGGTATAGCATATGACGGGGGTTCGGATGTGACGTGTGGTGCGGTACAGCGTATGACGGGGGTTTGGATGTGACGTGTGGTGCGGTATAGCATATGACGGGGGTTCGGACGTGACGTGTGGTGCTGTATAGCGTATGACGGGGGTTCGGATCTGACGTGTGGTGCGGTACAGCGTATGACGGGGGTTCGGACGTGACGTGTGGTGTGGTACAGCGTATGACGGGGGTTCGGACGTGACGTGTGGTGCGGTACAGCGTATGACGGGGGTTCGGACGTGACGTGTGGTGCGGTATAGCATATGACGGGGGTTCGGATGTGACGTGTGGTGCGGTACAGCGTATGACGGGGGTTTGGACGTGACGTGTGGTGCGGTACAGCGTATGACGGGGGTTCGGACGTGACGTGTGGTGCGGTACAGCGTATGACGGGGGTTCGGATGTGACGTGTGGTGCGGTATAGCATATGACGGGGGTTCGGACGTGACGTGTGGTGCGGTACAGCGTATGACGGGGGTTCGGATGTGACGTGTGGTGCGGTACAGCGTATGACGGGGGTTCGGACGTGACGTGTGGTGCGGTACAGCGTATGACGGGGGTTCGGATGTGACGTGTGGTGCGGTACAGCGTATGACGGGGGTTCGGACGTGACGTGTGGTGCGGTACAGCGTATGACGGGGGTTCGGACGTGACGTGTGGAGCGGTATAGCATATGACGGGGGTTCGGACGTGACGTGTGGTGCTGTATAGCGTATGACGGGGGTTCGGACGTGACGTGTGGAGCGGTACAGCGTATGACGGGGGTTCGGACGTGACGTGTGGTGCGGTATAGCATATGACGGGGGTTCGGACGTGACGTGTGGTGCGGTACAGCGTATGACGGGGGTTCGGATGTGACGTGTGGTGCGGTATAGCATATGACGGGGGTTCGGACGTGACGTGTGGAGCGGTACAGCGTATGACGGGGGTTCGGATGTGACGTGTGGTGCGGTATAGCATATGACGGGGGTTCGGACGTGACGTGTGGAGCGGTACAGCATATGACGGGGGTTCGGACGTGACGTGTGGAGCGGTATAGCATATGACGGGGGTTCGGATGTGACGTGTGGTGCGGTATAGCATATGACGGGGGTTCGGATGTGACGTGTGGAGCGGTACAGCGTATGACGGGGGTTCGGATGTGACGTGTGGTGCGGTACAGCGTATGACGGGGGTTCGGATGTGACGTGTGGTGCGGTATAGCATATGACGGGGGTTCGGACGTGACGTGTGGAGCGGTACAGCATATGACGGGGGTTCGGACGTGACGTGTGGAGCGGTACAGCATATGACGGGGGTTCGGACGTGACGTGTGGTGCGGTATAGCATATGACGGGGGTTCGGATGTGACGTGTGGTGCGGTACAGCGTATGACGGGGGTTCGGATGTGACGTGTGGAGCGGTACAGCGTATGACGGGGGTTTGGACGTGACGTGTGGTGCGGTACAGCGTATGACGGGGGTTCGGACATGACGTGTGGAGCGGTATAGCGTATGACGGGGGTTCGGATGTGACGTGTGGTGCGGTACAGCATATGACGGGGGTTCGGACGTGACGTGTGGAGCGGTATAGCATATGACGGGGGTTCGGACGTGACGTGTGGAGCGGTACAGCGTATGATGGGGGTTCGGACGTGACGTGTGGTGCTGTATAGCGTATGACGGGGGTTCGGACGTGACGTGTGGAGCGGTACAGCGTATGACGGGGGTTCGGACGTGACGTGTGGTGCTGTACAGCATATGACGGGGGTTCGGATGTGACGTGTGGTGCGGTATAGCATATGACGGGGGTTCGGATGTGACGTGTGGAGCGGTATAGCATATGACGGGGGTTCGGATGTGACGTGTGGTGCGGTATAGCATATGACGGGGGTTCGGACGTGACGTGTGGAGCGGTACAGCGTATGACGGGGGTTCGGATGTGACGTGTGGTGCGGTACAGCGTATGACGGGGGTTCGGATGTGACGTGTGGAGCGGTACAGCGTATGACGGGGGTTCGGATGTGACGTGTGGTGCGGTATAGCATATGACGGGGGTTCGGATGTGATGTGTGGTGCGGTATAGCATATGACGGGGGTTCGGATGTGACGTGTGGTGCGGTATAGCATATGACGGGGGTTCGGACGTGACGTGTGGTGCTGTATAGCATATGACGGGGGTTCGGATGTGACGTGTGGTGCGGTATAGCATATGACGGGGGTTCGGATGTGACACGTGATGAGTCACCGATGTGTTACTCGTGTGACATTAACCTTGGCTCATGAATTGTGCGCTATTCCTGGGATCTGCGCTGCCGCCTTCTGTCCTGTATGAACCCTCCACTCTGCCAGCAGATGGCATTGTGGGCACACAATCAGCACTTCCCGGCGCACACACATGTATATACTGCACATACACCAGACCATGGAACTTTTCCTCTCTAATATCTTTGTACATAGTTTCCATCAATCTGTCTAAACAGCCAATGTTACAACAAATGCTGCTGGACCAGCACCTGCCCCCTGATGGACTGCGGCCCCGTCTTCAGTTATGTGACATACTGGTACATAGTGATGGGGGTCTATATACACATATACACTATAATGGCATCCACCTGTGCTCTGGCTAGTGGCTCAGTAGTCGTGGCCATACAGCAGGGACCATGGCTCAGCCGAGGAGCTGCGTACAGCTGCTTCTTGGATTCTCCCTACAAGGTCACGGCGAAAGTTGTGTGCAGAGCTGGAGACGTCTCAGATCTTTATAAGGGAATGTCTGTATGATGGGCGTTATATGGCGGGTGTACAGCAGTGACTGGTGATATAGCGAGCGCAGCGCATCATCCATGTCGACATGACAAATAACAAGGGGACCTATACAGAAGCCCCTCACAGGACTGAGTCGCTCCTACTTCAGGGCAAGAAAGTAGGGCCCCCACAGTGCCAAATAGTGCCCACATAATCCACAGTGCCAAACAGAGCCCAGATAATCCACGATGCCCCCACAGTGCCAAATAGTGCCCACATAATCCACTGTGCCAAACAGAGCCCACATAATCCACTGTGCCCCCATAGTGCTAAAAAGAGTCCAGATCATCCACGAAGCCCCCACAGTGCCAACTACTGCCCACATAATCCACAGTGCCAAACAGAACCTAGATAATCCACTGTGCCCCCATAGTGCTAAAAAGAGTCCAGATCATCCACGAAGCCCCCACAGTGCCAAACAGTGAACATATAACCCACAGTGCCCCCATAGTGCCAACAGAGCCCAGATAATCCACAGTAGCCCCATAATGCCAAACAGTGATCATATAATCCACAGTGCTAAACAGAGCCCAGATAATCCACGGCGCCCCCATATTGCTAAACAGGGCCCAGATAATCCACGGTGCCCTCATAGTGCCAAACAGGGCCCAGATAATCCACAATGCCCCATAGTGCCAAACTGAGCCCAGATAATCCACAGTACCCCCATAGTTCCAAACAGAGCCCAGATAATCCACGGCGCCCCCATATTGCCAAACAGAGCCCAGGTAATCCACGGCGCCCCCATATTGCCAAACAGGGCCCAGATAATCCACAATGCCCCATAGTGCCAAACTGAGCCCAGATAATCCACGGCGCCCCCATATTGCCAAACAGAGCCCAGGTAATCCACGGCGCCCCCATATTGCCAAACAGGGCCCAGATAATCCACGGTGCCCCCATATTGCCAAACAGAGCCCAGATAATCCACGGCGCCCCCATATTGCCAAACAGAGCCCAGGTAATCCACGGCGCCCCCATATTGCCAAACAGGGCCCAGATAATCCACGGTGCCCCATAGTGTCAAACTGAGCCCAGATAATCCACAGTACCCACATAGTGCCAAACAGAGCCCGGATAATTCACATTGCCCCTTAGTGCCAAAGAGACCCCAGATAATCCACAGTGCCGAACAGAGACCAGATAATCCACAGTGCCCCCATATTGCCAAACAGAGCCCAGGTAATCCACGGCGCCCCCATATTGCCAAACAGGGCCCAGATAATCCACGGTGCCCCATAGTGCCAAACTGAGCCCAGATAATCCACAGTACCCCCATAGTGCCAAACAGAGCCCGGATAATTCACATTGCCCCTTAGTGCCAAAGAGACCCCAGATAATCCACAGTGCCGAACAGAGACCAGATAATCCACAGTGCCCCCATAGTGACAAACAGTAATCATATAATCTACAGTTCCCCCATAATGCCAACTAGAGCCCATATAATCCACAGTGCCCCGTAGTGCCAGTGATCATATAATCCACAGTGCCCCCGTAGTGCCAAACAGTGATCGTATAATCTACAGTGCCCCCATAGTGCCAAATAGAGACCATATAATCCACAGTGCCCTCATAGTGCCAGTGATCACATAATTGAAAGTGCCCCCATAGTGACAAACGGTGATCAAATAATCCACAGTAGCCCATTAGTGCCCAGATAATCTACAGTGACCCATTGTGCCCAGAAATTCTACAATACCCCAATAGTGCTAAACAGTGCATAGAAAATCCACAGTGCCCCCATAGTGCCAGACAGTGATTATATAATCCACAGCCCCCCACCGTGCCAAACAGAGCCCAGAAAATCCACAGTGTCCTCATAGTGTCAAACAGAGCCCAGATAATCCCCCCATAGTGCCCAGAAAATCCACAGTAGCCCCTTAGTGCCCAGATAATCCACAATGACCCATAATGCCCAGCCAGATAGTCTACTGTACCCCCATAGTGCAAAACAGTGATTATATAATCCATAGTGCCCCCACTATGCCAAACACTGTTCATATATCCACATTGGCCCCAAAATGCCCAGATAATCCTCAGAGGTCCCATAGTGGAATACATTGCTGATATAATTCACAGTGCCAAACAGAGACTAGATAATCCATAGTGACAGTTCCCCCATAGTAGAAAACAGTGCCCAGATACTTCACAGTGGCCAAACAGTGCCCAGATACTTCACAGTGGCCAAATAGTGCCCAGATAATCCACAGTGGCAACATAGTGCCCAGATAATCCACAGTGGCAACATAGTGCCCAGATAATCCACAGTGTCTCCAGAGTTCCTAGATTATCCACAGTGGCCCCATAGTGACTAGAAAATACACAGTGGACCCAAAGTGCCCAGATAAACCGCAGTGTCTTCATAGTTCTAAAAAGTATACAGATAATGCACAGTGGCCTCATAGTGTTAAACCTTGCCCAGATATTCCACATTGGCTCCGTAGTATTGAACATGCCCTGATAATGCACAGTGGTGCCATAGTGCCAAGCAGAGCCCAGATAATCCACAGTGCCCAGATGATCCACAGTAGTACCTTAGTGCCCAGCTAATCCATAGAGACCCATAATGCCCAGATATTCTACCCTACCCCATAGTGCTAAACAGAGCCCAGATTATCCACAGTGCCCTTATGATGCCAAACAGTGATCCTATAATCTACCGCGCCACATAGTGACCAAATAATCCACAGTAGCCCCTTAGTGCCAAGTTAAGCTACAGAGACCATAGTGCCAAGATAATCTACAGTAGCTCCATATTGCTAAACAGAGCCTAGATAATCTACAGTGTCCCATTGTGCCAAACAGTGATTATATAATCCATAGTATTCAGATAATCCACAGTTGCCCCTTAGTGCCCAGATAGTCCACAGTATCCCAATAGTGCTAAACTGTGCCCAGATAATCCAGTGACCCCAGAGTGCCAAATAGTGATCCTATAATTCACAGTACCAAACAGTGCACAGATAATTCAGAGTGGACCCATAGTGCCCAGATAATCTACAGTGCCTCATAGTGCCAAACAATGCCCAGATAATCCACAGTGCCTCATAGTGCCAAACAATGCCCAGATTATCCACAGTGCCCTCATGATGCCAAACAGTGATCCTATAATCCACAGTGCCCACACAGTACCAAACAGAGCCCAGATAATTCACAGTGGACCCATAGTGCCCAGAGAATTTACAGTGCCCCCATACTGGTTAAAAGATCCCAGATAATCCACAGTGCCCCAAAAGTGCCAAAACGGTGATCACTTAATCCACAGTGGCCCCATAGTGCCAATAGTGCCCAGATGATCAACAGTAGCCCCTTAGTGCCCATAAAATCCACAGTGACCCATAATGCCCAGATATTCCACAGTACCCTATAGTGATAAACAGTGCACAGATAATCCATAGTGCCCCCGTAGTGCCAAACAATGACAATATAATCCACAGTTCCCCCATACTAACCAAATAATCCACAGTGAACCATAGTGCTAAGGTAATCTACAGTTGCCCCGTAGTGCTAAAAAGAGCCCAGATAATCCACAGTACCCTCATAGTGCCATACCAAGCCCAAATTATCCACAGTGCACACATAGTGCCAAACCGAGCCCAGATAATCCACAGTGACCCTGTAGTGCCATAGACAAGATAATCCACAGTACCCCCACAGTGCCAAACAGTGATCATATAATCCACAGTGCCCCCATGGTGCCCAGATAATCCACCGTAGCCTGTCATGGTTCCCAATGGCAAGGGAACGTAGGAAACATATAAATAACGAACGAGCTCTCGGGTGATGGAAACTCGAGTTGACCGTGAGCTAAATCTACCACACAACTAACAGTAGCCAGGGAGCATACCTACGGCTTCCTAAATGCCACGCGCCAGCCGGAGGACTAACTACGCCTGGTAGAGGAAGAAACAGACCTGGCTTACCTCTAGGGAAATACCCCAAAAGATGATAGCAGCCCCCCACATGTAATAACGGTGAATTAAGAGGAAAATACATACACAGTATGAAAGTAGATTTAGCAAAGTGAGGTCCACTTACTAGATAGCAGAAGGATACAAAAGAGGACTTCATGGTCAACTGAAAACCCTTTCAAAAAACCATCCTGAAATTACTTTAAGACTCCTGTATCAACTCATGACACAGGAGTGGCAATTTCAGCCCGCAAGAGCTTCCAGCTACAGAGAAATACAAAAACTGCAAACTGGACAAAAGGTACAAAACAAAAGGACAAAGTCCACTTAGCTGATCAGCAGACTAGTAGCAGGAACATGCAACCGAAGGCTCTGGTTACAATGATGACCGGCAAGGAAATGACTGGAGAGCAAGGCTAAATAGGAAACTCCCAAACACTGATGGAAGCAGGTGAACAGAAGCAGCAAAGTGCAAACAAGTCACCAGTACCACCAGCAACCACCAGGGGAGCCCAAAAAGCGGATACACAACAGTACCCTCCCCTTAAGGAGGGGGCACCGAACCCTCACAAGAACCGCCAGGGCGATCTGGATGAGCCCTATGAAAGGCACGAACCAAATCCGAGGCATGAACATCAGAGGCAGTTACCCAAGAATTATCTTCCTGACCATAGCCTTTCCATTTAACCAGATATTGAAGTCTCCGTCTGGAAATACGGGAGTCCAAGATCTTCTCTACGACGTACTCCAATTCACCCTCCACCAGCACAGGAGCAGGAGGTTCAGTAAAAGGAACCACCGGTACCTCATATCTCCGCAACAACGACCGATGGAACACATTATGGATAGCGAAAGATGCCGGGAGGTCCAAACGAAAGGAAACAGGGTTAAGAATCTCCAAAATCCTATAAGGACCGATGAACCGAGGCTTAAATTTGGGAGAAGAAACCCTCATAGGGACAAAACGGGAAGACAACCACACCAAGTCCCCAACACGAAGGTGGGGACCAACACGACGACGACGGTTAGCAAACTGCTGAGTCCTCTCCTGGGACAATTCCAAATTATCCACCACTTGTCCCCAAATCCGATGCAACCGATCCACCACCGCATCCACTCCAGGACAATCCGAAGATTCAACCTGACCAGATGAAAACCGCGGATGAAACCCTGAATTGCAAAAGAAAGGAGAAACCAAAGTGGCAGAACTAGCCCGATTATTAAGAGCAAACTCCGCCAACGGCAGAAAGGCAACCCAATCATCCTGATCCGCAGACACAAAACACCTCAAATAAGTCTCCAAAGTTTGATTAGTTCGCTCCGTCTGGCCATTGGTCTGAGGATGGAATGCAGACGAAAAGGACAAATCAATGCCCAACCTGGCACAGACTGCCCGCCAAAATCTAGACACGAACTGGGTACCCCTGTCAGAAACGATGTTCTCCGGAATACCATGCAAGCGAACCACATTTTGAAAAAACAGAGGGACCAACTCAGATGAGGAAGGCAACTTAGGCAATGGCACCAAATGAACCATTTTAGAAAAACGGTCACACACCACCCAGATGACAGACATCTTCTGAGAAACAGGGAGATCCGAGATAAAGTCCATAGAGATGTGCGTCCAAGGCCTCTTAGGAATAGGCAAGGGCAACAACAACCCACTAGCCCTAGAACAACAAGGCTTGGCCCGAGCACACACATCGCAAGACTGCACAAAAACGCGCACATCTCGAGACAGGGACGGCCACCAGAAGGATCTAGCCACCAAATCTCTGGTGCCAAAAATTCCCGGATGACCTGCCAGAGTAGAAGAATGAACTTCCGAGATGACTCTAGTGGTCCAATCGTCAGGAACAAACAGTCTACCAGACGGACAACGATCAGGTCTCTCCGCCTGAAATTCTTGCAAAGCACGTCGCAGATCTGGAGAGACAGCAGACAAAACCACCCCATCCTTAAGGACACCAGCAGGTTCAGAATTCCCAGGAGAGTCAGGCTCAAAACTCCTAGAAAGAGCATCTGCTTTCACATTCCTAGAACCCGGTAAGTACGAGACCACAAAATTAAACCGGGCCATGAAGTGGGCATTTGAGGAGTGGCGTCATTGGCTTGAGGGTGCCAGACATCAGGTGGTAGTTTTGACTGATCACAAGAATTTAATTAATAAATTAAATTCTTGTGATCAGTCAAAACTACCACCTGATGTCTGGCACCCTCAAGCCAATGACGCCACTCCTCAAATGCCCACTTCATGCACTTCATGGCCAAAAGCTCCCGATTACCAACATCATAGTTTCGCTCGGCGGCCGAAAATTTTCGCGAAAAGAACGCACAAGGTCTCATCACCGAGCAGTCGGAACTTCTCTGCGACAAAACCGCCCCCGCTCCGATCTCAGAAGCATCGACCTCAACCTGAAAGGGAAGAGAAACATCAGGCTGGCGCAACACAGGGGCAGACAAAAAGCGGCGCTTAAGCTCCCGAAAGGCCTCCACAGCAGCAGGGGACCAATTGGCAACATCAGCACCCTTTTTAGTCAAATCCGTCAGAGGTTTAGCAACGCCAGAAAAACCAGCTATAAATCGACAATAAAAATTAGCAAAGCCCAAGAATTTCTGAAGACTCTTCAGAGAAGTAGGCTGCGTCCAGTCGTAAATAGCCCGAACCTTGACAGGGTCCATCTCAATAGAAGAAGGGGAAAAAATGTACCCCAAAAAGGAAATTTTTTGAACCCCAAAAACACACTTTGAACCCTTTACACACAAAGAATTCTCCCGCAAAACCTGAAAAACCCTCCTGACCTGCTGAACATGAGACTCCCAGTCATCAGAAAAAATCAAAATATCATCCAAGTACACAATCATAAATTTATCCAAATATTCACGGAAAATATCATGCATTAAGGACTGAAAGACAGAAGGTGCATTAGAAAGGCCGAAAGGCATTACCAAATACTCAAAATGGCCCTCAGGCGTATTAAATGCGGTTTTCCACTCATCCCCCTGCTTAATTCGCACCAAATTATACGCCCCACGAAGATCAATCTTAGAGAACCACTTAGCCCCCCTTATGCGAGCAAACAAATCAGTCAGCAAAGGCAACGGATACTGATATTTGACTGTAATTTTATTCAGGAGTTGATAATCGATACAAGGCCTCAGAGAGCCATCCTTTTTAGAGACAAAGAAAAAACCGGCTCCTAAAGGTGATGAAGAAGGACGAATATGTCCCTTTTCCAGGGACTCCTTAATATACTCGCGCATAGCAGCATGTTCAGGTACAGATAGGTTAAACAAACGACCCTTTGGAAATTTACTGCCAGGAATCAGATCTATGGCGCAATCACAATCCCTGTGAGGAGGGAGTGAACCAATTTTAGGCTCTTCAAAAATATCACGATAATCAGACAAAAATGCCGGAATCTCAGATGGAATAGATGACGAAATGGACACCAAAGGAGTGTCCCCATGAGCCCCCCGACATCCCCAGCTTACCACAGACATAGCTTTCCAGTCAAGGACTGGGTTATGAGACTGTAACCATGGTAATCCAAGCACCAAAACATCATGTAAATTGTACAACACAAGGAAGCGAATCACCTCCTGATGGTCTGGAGTCATACGCATAGTCACTTGCGTCCAGAACTGTGGTTTATTACAAGCCAAAGGTGTAGAATCAATACCCTTCAGAGGTATAGGGACTTCCAGAGGCTCTAAATCAAACCCACAGCGCCTGGCAAAGGACCAATCCATGAGACTCAGAGCGGCGCCAGAGTCCACATAGGCATCCACGGTAATAACTGATAATGAACAAATCAAGGTTACAGACAAAATAAATTTGGACTGTAAAGTGCCAATTGAAATAGACTTGTCAACCTTCCTAGTACGTTTAGAGCATGCCGATATAACATGAGCAGAATCACCACAATAGAAGCATAACCCATTTTTACGCCTATAATTCTGCCGCTCGCTTCTGGACATAATTCTGTCACATTGCATTTTCTCTGGCGTCTCTTCAGAAGATACCGCCAAATGGTGCACGGGTTTGCGCTCCCGCAAACGCCGATCAATCTGAATTGCCATTGTCATGGACTCATTCAGACCTGTAGGCGCAGGGAACCCGACCATAACATCTTTAACGGCATCAGAAAGGCCCTCTCTGAAATTTGCCGCTAAGGCGCACTCATTCCACTGAGTAAGCACAGACCATTTACGAAATTTTTGGCAGTATATCTCAGCTTCATCTTGCCCTTGAGATAGGGCTATCAAAGCTTTTTCAGCCTGAATCTCCAAATTAGGTTCCTCATAAAGCAACCCTAAAGCCAGGAAAAACGCATCCACATTGAGCAACGCAGGATCCCCTGGTGCCAATGAAAATGCCCAATTTTGAGGGTCACCTCGCAGCAAAGAAATTACAATCTTAACCTGCTGGACAGGATCTCCTGAGGAGTGAGGTCTGAGAGAAAGGAATAATTTACAATTATATTTGAAATTCAGAAACCGAGATCTATCTCCGGAAAACACCTCTGGTGTAGGGATTTTAGGTTCAGAAATAGGAGTATGCATAACAAAATCTTGTAAATTTTGAACCTTCGTAGCAAGATTATTTAAACCTGCAGCCAAACTCTGAGGATCCATCTTTAAACAGGTGAGCTCAGAGCCATTCAAGGATTATAAGGAGAGAAAGGCAAAGGCAGTAATTAGAGCTGAAATACAACTGATCCAACTATGGAGCAAGCATAGGGGAAACGAAAAAAAAAAAATAAAAATTTACAGACTTCTTTTTTCTCTCCTTTCTTCTGCCAATAAGTTTAACACTGGCCGGTCATACTGTCATGGTTCCCAATGGCAAGGGAACGTAGGAAACATATAAATAACGAACGAGCTCTCGGGTGATGGAAACTCGAGTTGACCGTGAGCTAAATCTACCACACAACTAATAGTAGCCAGGGAGCATACCTACGGCTTCCTAAATGCCACGCGCCAGCCGGAGGACTAACTACGCCTGGTAGAGGAAGAAACAGACCTGGCTTACCTCTAGGGAAATACCCCAAAAGATGATAGCAGCCCCCCACATGTAATAACGGTGAATTAAGAGGAAAAGACATACACAGTATGAAAGTAGATTTAGCAAAGTGAGGTCCACTTACTAGATAGCAGAAGGATACAAAAGAGGACTTCACGGTCAACTGAAAACCCTTTCAAAAAACCATCCTGAAATTACTTTAAGACTCCTGTGTCAACTCATGACACAGGAGTGGCAATTTCAGCCCGCAAGAGCTTCCAGCTACAGAGAATAACAAAACTGCAAACTGGACAAAAGGTACAAAACAAAAGGACAAAGTCCACTTAGCTGATCAGCAGACTAGTAGCAGGAACATGCAACCGAAGGCTCTGGTTACAATGATGACCGGCAAGGAAATGACTGGAGAGCAAGGCTAAATAGGAAACTCCCAAACACTGATGGAAGCAGGTGAACAGAAGCAGCAAAGTGCAAACAAGTCACCAGTACCACCAGCAACCACCAGGGGAGCCCAAAAAGCGGATACACAACAGTAGCCCCTTAGTGCTCAGATAATCCACAGTGACCTATAGTGCCCAGATAATCTACAGTAGCCCCATATTACTAAACAGAGACCAGATAATCAACAGTGTCCCCATTTTGCCAAACACAGTCAAAATTATCCACAGTGCCCCATAGTACCAGTGATTATTATTATTATTATTTATTTATATAGCACCATTAATTCCATGGTGCTGTACATGAGACGGGGTTGCATCAAAATACAAATATCACTTACAGTAAACTAACAATGACAGACTGATACAGAGGGGTGACAACCCTGCCCTTGTGGGCTTACATTCTACAGGATATGATCATATAATCTATAGTGCCCCCATAGTACCAAACAGTGCCCAGAAAATCCACAGTGCCCCCACAATGCCAAACAGTGATCATATAATCTATAGCGATCCCATAGTGCCAAACAGTGCCCAGGTAATCCACAGCAGGTCTTTCAAGCCCAGAAAATCCACAGTGCCCCGATAGTGCTAAACAGTGCCCAAATTATTCAGTGTCCCCATAGTGCTAAACAGTGCCCCGATAGTGCTAAACAGTGCCTAGATTATTCATAGTGTCCCCATAGAGCTAAACAGAGCCCAGATAATCCATGGTGCCTCAATAGTTCCAAACAGTGATCATATAATCCATAGTGCCAAAGTGCCCAGATAATTCGCAGTAGCTCCTTATTGCCCAGAAAATCCACCATGGCCCAATACTGCTAAACAGTGCCCAGATAATTCACAGTGCCTCAATAGTGCCAAACAGTGCCCAGAAAATTCACAGTGCCCCCACAGTGCCAAACAGTGATCATATAATCGATAGCGCCCCAACAGTGCCAAACATTGCCCAGATAATCCACATCAGCCCTCTAGTGCCCAGATAATCCACAGTGCCCCAATGGTGCCAAATAGTAATCAAATAATCCACAGTGCCCCCACAGTGCCAAACAGTGATCATATAATTCACAGTGCCCCCACAGTGCCAAACAATGCCCAGATAATCCACAGTGGCCCCATGGAACCCGGATAATCCACTGTGGCCCCATAGTGCCAAACCTTGCTCAGATAATCCACAGTGCTTCAATACTTCCAAACATTGATCATATAATCCACATTGCCCCCATAGTGCCAAATAGAGCCAAGATAATCCACAGTAGCCCCTTAGTGCCCAGATAATCCACAGTGCCCCCACAGTGCCAAACAGTGATCCCATAGTGCCCTCACAGTGCTCAGATAATCTACAGTGGCCACATAGTATCCTGATAATCCATAGTGGCCCCATAGAGCCAAACAGTGATCATATAATCCACAGTGCCCTCATAGTGCCAAAGAGTGATAATGTAATCCACAATGCTCCATAGCGTTAAACAGAGTCCAGATAATCCACAGCACTTCAATAATGCCATTGCCAAACAGTGATCATATAATCCACAGAGCCCACACAGTACCAAACATTGCCCAGATAATTCACAGTGTACCAATAGAGACAAACAGTGATAATATAATCCACATTGCCCCCGTGGTGCCCAGATAATCCACACTGCCCCATAGTATGAAAAAGTACCCAGATAATCCACTGTGCCCCCTAGTGCCAAAACAGTGATCACTTAATAGACAGTGGCCCCATAGTGCCAATCAGTGCCCAGTTAGTTCACAATGGCCCCCTAGTGCCAGATAAGACAGTACCTCATAGTGCTAAAAGGTGCCCAGATAACCACAGTACCACAATGGCCCCACAGTGCCCAGATAGTTCACAATGGACCCATAGCGCCCAGATCATCCACAGTGCCCCCATAGTGCCATAAAGTGCCCAGATAATCCACAGTGCCCATTAGTGCCAAAACAGTGATTACTTAATCCACAGTGGCCCGATAGGCCCAAACACTGATCATATAATCCATAGTGCCCCCATAGTACCAAACAGTGCCCAGATAATCCACAGTGCCTGATGGTGTTAAGCAGTGCCCAGATAATCCACAGTGCCAAACAAAGAGCCCAGATAATCCACAGTGGCCTCAAAATACCCAGATAATCCACAGTGGCCCAATAGTGCTAAACAGTAACTAGAAAATCCACATTGCCCGCATAGTGCCAAACAGTGATTATATAATCCACAGTCCCCCCACAGTACCAAACATTGCCTAGATAATCCACAGTGGGCCCATAGTGCCCAGATAATCCACAGTGGCCTCATAGTGCCAAATAGTGATCATATAATCCACAGTGTCCCATAGTGCCAAACAGAGCCCAGATAATCCACAGTAACCCCAGAGTGCCAAACAGAGCCCAGATAATCCACAGTACCCCCATAATGCCAAACAGATCCCAGATAATCCCCGAAGCCCCCACAGCGCCAAACAGTGAAGATATAATCCACAGTGCCAAAGATAGTTCACAATGGACCCATAGTGCCAGAAAATCCACAGTGTCCCCATAGTGCTAAAAAGTGCCCAGATAAACCACAGTGCCCCCACAGTGCGCAGATAGTCCACAGTGGCCCCATAGTGCCAAACAGTGAAGATATAATCCACAGTGCCAAAGATAGTCCACAGTGGCCCCATAGTGCCCATATAATTCACAGTGGCCCGATATTTCCGAATGGTGCCCAGATAATCCTCAGTGGCCCCATAGTGCCAAACAGTGATCATATAATCGACAGTGCCCTCATAGTGCCAAACACTGTTTATATAATCCATAGTGGCCCCGTAGTGCCCAGATAAACCTCCATTATGCAATACAGTGCTGATATAATCCACAGTGCCCCCGAGAGCCAAACAGAGATTAGATAATTCACAGTGGCCCCATAGTAGTAAACAGTGCCTAGGTACTTCAGAGTGGCTCCATAGTGCCCAGATAATCCACAGTGGCTCCATTGTGGTCAGATAATCCCCAGTTGCCCCAGAATGCCCATATAATCCACATAGGCCCCATAGTGCCTAGATAATCAACATTGGCTGCATAGTGCACAGTACCTATAGTACTATACAGTGATCATATAATCCACAGTGCCCCCATAGTGCTAAATAGTGCCTAGATAATCCACAGTGGCCCCATAGTGCTAGACAGTGCAAAGATGATCAACAGTGGCTACATTGTGCTGAGCAGTGCCCAGATTATCCACAGTGGCCTCATCATACTAAACAGTGCCCAGATAATCCACAGTGGCTCTATAGTGCCAAAGAATGATCATATAATCCAAAGTGCCCCATAGTGCCAAAAAATTCCAGATAGACCACAGTACCCTGATAGTGCTACACAATGCCCAGATAATTCACAGTGCCCCATAGTTCCAGAGCCCAGAAAATCTTCAGTAGACCCATAGTTCTCATTTAATCCACAGTGATTCCATAGTGCCATACCGTGCTGATGTAATCTTCAGTGACTCACAGTGCCCAGATAAGTCATAGTGACCCATAGTGCCCAGATAATGCACACTGACTCATAGTGCCCTGATAATGCACACTGACCCATAAGGCCCAAATAATGCACACTGACCCATAAGGCCCAGACAATGCACACTGACCCATAGTGCCCAGATACTGCACATTTACCCATAGTGCCCAGATAAGGCATAGTGACCCATAGTGCCTAGAAAATGCACACTGACCCATAGTGATCAGATACTGCACACTGACCCATAGTGCCCAGATAATGCACACTGACCCATAGGGCCCAGATAATTCGCACTGACCCACAGTGCTCAGATAATTCGTACTGACCCACTGGGCCCAGATAATGCACACTGACCCATAGTGCCCAGACAATGCACACTGACCCATTGGGCCCAGATAATGCACAGTGACCCATAGTGCCCAGATACTGCACACTGACCCACATAGTGCCCAGATATTGCACACTGACCCATGGGGCCCAGATAATGCACACTGACCCATAGGGCCCAGAAAATGCACACTGACCCATAGTGCCCAGATAATGCACACTGACCCATAGTACCCAGATACTGCACATTCACCCATAGTGCCCAGATATTGCACACTGACCCATGGGGCCCAGATACTGCACACTGACTCATGGGGCCCAGATAATGCACAGTAACACATAAGGCCCAGATAATGCACACTGACCCATAGGGCCCAGATACTGCACACTGACCCGTAGTGCCCAGATACTGTACACTGACCCATAGGGCCAAGATAATGCACACTAACCCATTAGGCCCAGATAATGCACACTGACCCATAGTGCCCAGATAATGCACACTGACCCATAGTGCCCAGATAATGCACACTGACCCATAGGGCCCAGATACTGCACACTGACCCGTAGTGCCCAGATACTGTACACTGACCCATAGGGCCCAGATAATGCACACTGACCCATAGTGCCCTGATAATGCACACTGACCCATAGTGCCCAGATAATGCACACTGACCCATAGTGCCCAGATAATGCACACTGACCCATAGGGCCCAGATAATGCATACTGACCCATAAGGCCCAAATAATGCACACTGACCCATAAGGCCCAGACAATGCACACTGACCCATAGTGCCCAGATACTGCACATTTACCCATAGTGCCCAGATAAGGCATAGTGACCCATAGTGCCTAGAAAATGCACACTGACCCATAGTGATCAGATACTGCACACTGACCCATAGTGCCCAGATAATGCACACTGACCCATAGGGCCCAGATAATTCGCACTGACCCACAGTGCTCAGATAATTCGTACTGACCCATTGGGCCCAGATAATGCACACTGACCCATAGTGCCCAGACAATGCACACTGACCCATTGGGCCCAGATAATGCACAGTGACCCATAGTGCCCAGATACTGCACACTGACCAATAGTGCCCAGATACTGCACACTGACCCACATAGTGCCCAGATATTGCACACTGACCCATGGGGCCCAGATAATGCACACTGACCCATAGGGCCCAGAAAATGCACACTGACCCATAGTGCCCAGATAATGCACACTGACCCATAGTACCCAGATACTGCACATTCACCCATAGTGCCCAGATATTGCACACTGACCCATGGGGCCCAGATACTGCACACTGACTCATGGGGCCCAGATAATGCACACTGACCCATAGGGCCCAGATAATGCACACTGATCCATAGTGCCTAGAAAATGCACAATGACCCATAGTGCCCAGATAATACACACCGACCCATAGGGCCCAGATAATGCACACTGACTCATAGTGCCCTGATAATGCACACTGACCCATAGTGCCCAGATAATGCACACTGACCCATAGGGCCCAGATACTGCACATTGACCCGTAGTGCCCAGATAATGCACACTGACCTATAGGGCCCAGATAATGCACACTAACCCATAAGGCCCAGATAATGCACACTGACCCATAGTGCCCAGATAATGCACACTGACCCATAGTGCCCAGATAATGCACACTGACCCATAGTTCCCAGATAATGCACACTGACCCATAGCGCCCAGATACTGCACACTGACCCGTAGTGCCCAGATACTGTACACTGACCCATAGGGCCCAGATAATGCACACTGACCCATAGTGCCCTGATAATGCACACTGACCCATAGTTCCCAGATAATGCACACTGACCCATAGGGCCCAGATACTGCACACTGACCCGTAGTGCCCAGATACTGTACACTGACCCATAGGGCCCAGATAATGCACACTAACCCATAAGGCCCAGACAATGCACACTGACCCATAGTGCCCAGATAATGCACACTGACCCATAGTGCCCAGATAATGCACACTGACCCATAGGGCCCAGATACTGCACACTGACTCATGGGGCCCAGATAATGCACACTGACCCATAGGGCCCAGATAATGCACACTGATCCATAGTGCCTAGAAAATGCACAATGACCCATAGTGCCCAGATAATACACACCGACCCATAGGGCCCAGATAATGCACACTGACTCATAGTGCCCTGATAATGCACACTGACCCATAGGGCCCAGATACTGCACACTGACCCGTAGTGCCCAGATACTGTACACTGACCCATAGGGCCCAGATAACGCACACTAACCCATAAGGCCCAGATAATGCACACTGACCCATAGTGCCCAGATAATGCACACTGACCCATAGTGCCCAGATAATGCACACTGACCCATAGGGCCCAGATACTGCACACTGACCCGTAGTGCCCAGATACTGTACACTGACCCATAGGGCCCAGATAATGCACACTAACCCATAAGGCCCAGATAATGCACACTGACCCATAGTGCCCAGATAATGCACACTGACCCATAGTGCCCTGATAATGCACACTGACCCATAATGCCCAGATAATGCACACTGACCCATAGTGCCCTGATAATGCACACTGACCCATAGTGCCCTGATAATGCACACTGACCCATAGTGCCCTGATAATGCACACTAGCCCATAGTGCCCTGATAATGCACACTGACCCATAGATCCCTGATAATGCACACTGACCCATAGTGCCCTGATAATGCACACTGACCCATAGATCCCTGATAATGCACACTGACCCATAGTGCCCTGATAATGCACACTAGCCCATAGTGCCCTGATAATGCACACTGACCCATAGATCCCTGATAATGCACACTGACCCATAGTGCCCTGATAATGCACACTGACCCATAGTGCCCTGATAATGCACACTGACCCATAGGGCCCTGATAATGCACACTGACCCATAGTGCCCTGATAATGCACACTGACCCATAGTGCCCTGATAATGCACACTGGCCCATAGTGCCCTGATAATGCACACTAGCCCATAGTGCCCTGATAATGCACACTGACCCATAGATCCCTGATAATGCACACTGACCCATAGTGCCCTGATAATGCACACTGACCCATAGTGCCCTGATAATGCACACTGACCCATAGTGCCCTGATAATGCACACTGACCCATAGGGCCCAGGATAATGAGCACTGACCCATAGTGCCCTGATAATGCACACTGACCCATAGTGCCCTGATAATGCACACTAGCCCATAGTGCCCTGATAATGCACACTGACCCATAGATCCCTGATAATGCACACTGACCCATAGTGCCCTGATAATGCACACTGACCCATAGTGCCCTGATAATGCACACTGACCCATAGTGCCCTGATAATGCACACTGACCCATAGTGCCCTGATAATGCACACTAGCCCATAGTGCCCTGATAATGCACACTGACCCATAGTGCCCTGATAATGCACACTGACCCATAGTGCCCTGATAATGCACACTGACCCATAGTGCCCTGATAATGCACACTGACCCATAGTGCCCTGATAATGCACACTGACCCATAGTGCCCTGATAATGCACACTGACCCATAGGGCCCAGATAATGCACACTGACCCATAGTGCCCTGATAATGCACACTGACCCATAGGGCCCAGGATAATGAGCACTGACCCATAGTGCCCTGATAATGCACACTGACCCATAGTGCCCTGATAATGCACACTAGCCCATAGTGCCCTGATAATGCACACTGACCCATAGATCCCTGATAATGCACACTGACCCATAGTGCCCTGATAATGCACACTGACCCATAGTGCCCTGATAATGCACACTGACCCATAGTGCCCTGATAATGCACACTGACCCATAGTGCCCTGATAATGCACACTGACCCATAGGGCCCAGGATAATGAGCACTGACCCATAGTGCCCTGATAATGCACACTGACCCATAGTGCCCTGATAATGCACACTAGCCCATAGTGCCCTGATAATGCACACTGACCCATAGATCCCTGATAATGCACACTGACCCATAGTGCCCTGATAATGCACACTGACCCATAGTGCCCTGATAATGCACACTGACCCATAGTGCCCTGATAATGCACACTGACCCATAGGGCCCAGGATAATGAGCACTGACCCATAGTGCCCTGATAATGCACACTGACCCATAGTGCCCTGATAATGCACACTAGCCCATAGTGCCCTGATAATGCACACTGACCCATAGATCCCTGATAATGCACACTGACCCATAGTGCCCTGATAATGCACACTGACCCATAGTGCCCTGATAATGCACACTGACCCATAGTGCCCTGATAATGCACACTGACCCATAGTGCCCTGATAATGCACACTGACCCATAGGGCCCAGGATAATGAGCACTGACCCATAGTGCCCTGATAATGCACACTGACCCATAGTGCCCTGATAATGCACACTGACCCATAGGGCCCAGGATAATGAGCACTGACCCATAGTGCCCTGATAATGCACACTGACCCATAGTGCCCTGATAATGCACACTAGCCCATAATGCCCTGATAATGCACACTGACCCATAGTGCCCTGATAATGCACACTGACCCATAGTGCCCTGATAATGCACACTGACCCATAGTGCCCTGATAATGCACACTGACCCATAGTGCCCTGATAATGCACACTAGCCCATAGTGCCCTGATAATGCACACTGACCCATAGTGCCCTGATAATGCACACTGACCCATAGTGCCCTGATAATGCACACTGACCCATAGTGCCCTGATAATGCACACTGACCCATAGTGCCCTGATAATGCACACTGACCCATAGTGCCCTGATAATGCACACTGACCCATAGGGCCCAGATAATGCACACTGACCCATAGTGCCCTGATAATGCACACTGACCCATAGGGCCCAGGATAATGAGCACTGACCCATAGTGCCCTGATAATGCACACTGACCCATAGTGCCCTGATAATGCACACTAGCCCATAGTGCCCTGATAATGCACACTGACCCATAGATCCCTGATAATGCACACTGACCCATAGTGCCCTGATAATGCACACTGACCCATAGTGCCCTGATAATGCACACTGACCCATAGTGCCCTGATAATGCACACTGACCCATAGTGCCCTGATAATGCACACTGACCCATAGTGCCCTGATAATGCACACTGACCCATAGTGCCCTGATAATGCACACTGACCCATAGGGCCCTGATAATGCACACTGACCCATAGTGCCCTGATAATGCACACTGACCCATAGTGCCCTGATAATGCACACTGACCCATAGTGCCCTGATAATGCACACTGACCCATAGTGCCCTGATAATGCACACTAGCCCATAGTGCCCTGATAATGCACACTGACCCATAGTGCCCTGATAATGCACACTGACCCATAGTGCCCTGATAATGCACACTGACCCATAGTGCCTTGATAATGCACACTAGCCCATAGTGCCCTGATAATGCACACTGACCCATAGATCCCTGATAATGCACACTGACCCATAGTGCCCTGATAATGCACACTGACCCATAGATCCCTGATAATGCACACTGACCCATAGTGCCCTGATAATGCACACTAGCCCATAGTGCCCTGATAATGCACACTGACCCATAGATCCCTGATAATGCACACTGACCCATAGTGCCCTGATAATGCACACTGACCCATAGTGCCCTGATAATGCACACTGACCCATAGGGCCCTGATAATGCACACTGGCCCATAGTGCCCTGATAATGCACACTGACCCATAGTGCCCTGATAATGCACACTGACCCATAGGGCCCTGATAATGCACACTGGCCCATAGTGCCCTGATAATGCACACTAGCCCATAGTGCCCTGATAATGCACACTGACCCATAGATCCCTGATAATGCACACTGACCCATAGTGCCCTGATAATGCACACTGACCCATAGTGCCCTGATAATGCACACTGACCCATAGTGCCCTGATAATGCACACTGACCCATAGGGCCTATTAATTTTCTCTGGTCTCTTGTAGCTGACTATGCTGGAGGATACCCTCCACTACGACCAAGACCATGTCCTGCAGATGAACTTTAGAAAGACGCAGGCTCTGAACGGACGCGTGGTATTCTCCAGCTTCAGGGGCCCCGTCGGCGGAAGGAAGGCGGCCGGAGCAGGTGATGGAGGCCTTGTAATGTTCAGAATTATGGAAATGTAGACATGGTGCAGCAAGGAGAGGCAGCCTACTGTACTGCAGATAATATAAGAAGGTGCAGCATGGAGAGGCAGCCAACTGTACTGCAGATAACATAAGAAGGTGCAGCATGGAGAGGCAGCCTACTGTACTGCAGATAATATAAGAAGGTGCAGCAAGGAGAGGCAGCCAACTGTACTGCAGATAATATAAGAAGGTGCAGCAAGGAGAGGCAGCCTACTGTACTGCAGATAATATAAGAATGTGCAGCATGGAGAGGCAGCCAACTGTACTGCAGATAATATAAGAAGGTGCAGCATGGAGAGGCAGCCAACTGTACTGCAGATAACATAAGAAGGTGCAGCATGGAGAGGCAGCCTACTGTACTGCAGATAATATAAGAATGTGCAGCATGGAGAGGCAGCCTACTGTACTGCAGATAACATAAGATGGTGCAGCATGGAGAGGCAGCCAACTGTACTGCAGATAATATAAGAAGGTGCAGCATGGAGAGGCAGCCTACTGTCCTGCAGATAATATAAGAATGTGCAGCCTGGAGAGGCAGCCTACTGTACTGCAGATAATATAAGAAGGTGCATCATGGAGAGGCAGTCTACTGTACTGCAGATAATATAAGAAGGTGCAGCATGGAGAGTCAGCCTACTGTACTGCAGATAATATAAGAAGGTGCAGCAAGGAGAGGCAGCCTACTGTCCTGCAGATAATATAAGAAGGTGCAGCAAGGAGAGGCAGCCTACTGTCCTGCAGATAATATAAGAAGGTGCAGCATGGAGAGTCAGCCTACTGTACTGCAGATAATATAAGAAGGTGCAGCATGGAGAGGCAGCCTACTGTACTGCAGATAATATAAGAAGGTGCATCATGGAGAGGCAGTCTACTGTACTGCAGATAATATAAGAAGGTGCACCATGGAGAGGCAGCCTACTGTACTGCAGATAATATAAGAATGTGCAGCATGGAGAGGCAGCCTACTGTACTGCAGATAATATAAGAAGGTGCAGCATGGAGAGGCAGCCTACTGTACTGCAGATAATATAAGAATGTGCAGCATGGAGAGGCAGCCTACTGTACTGCAGATAATATAAGAAGGTGCAGCATGGAGAGGCAGTCTACTGTACAGCAGATAATACAGATCTGTTCTTAACATTTGTAATGAAGTAAACAAAATATAATGATGCTGAATAAGATTGATTTTATTCCTTTCAGCTCCTCAGACCCCAGTGCCCACATCTGAACCTAATGATCCTTCTGTACACGACTCTGGGACAGGTAAGAAATCTGTTATTTAAGAGCCAGTGTAGCTACGACATCCCCAGAGGATGAGTCCAGTGTCCAATATATGGTGTGTGCCCCATATGATGAGCCCAGTGCCTGAAATAAAATGTGTGCCCCAAGTGATGAGCCCTGTGCCCAAAATAAAGTGTGTGCCCCATGTGATGAGCCCAGTGCCCGATATAAAGTGTGTGCTCCATGTGATGAGCCCAGTGCCTGAAATAAAATGTGTGCCCCATGTGATGAGCCCAGTGCCCAATATAAAGTGTGTGCTCCATGTGATGAGCCCTGTGCCCAAAATAAAGTGTGTACACCATGTGATGAGCCCAGTGCCCAAAATAAAGTGTGTGCCCCATGTGATGAGCCCAGTGCCCGATATAAAGTGTGTGCCCCATGTGATAGGACAGTGCCCAATATTAAGTGTGTGCCCCATGTGATGAGCCCAATTCCCAACATAATATGTGTGCCCCATGTAATGAGCCCAGTGCCCAAAATAAAGTGTGTTCCCAATATGATGAGCTCAGTGCCCGATATAAAGTGTGTACCCCATGTGATGAGCCCAGTTCCCAATATAAAGATATAAAGTGTGTGCCCCATGTGATGAGCCCAGAGCCTGAAACAAAATGTGTGCCCCATGTGATAAGCCCAGTGCCCGAAATAAAGTGTGTGCCCCATGTGATGAGCCCAGTTCCCAACATAAAGTGTGTGCCGTATGTGATGAGCTCAGTGCCGCACAAAAAATGTGTGCCTCACGTAATGAGCCCTGTGCCCAAAATAAAGTGTGTGCCCCATGTGATGAGCCCAGTGCCCAATATAAAGTGTGTGCCCCATTTGATGAGCCCAGTTCCCACTATAAAGATATAAAGTGTATGCCGCATGTGATGAGCCCAGTGCCTGATATAAAATGTGTGCCCGATACTATGAGTTCAGAGCCTGAAATAAAATATGTGCCCCATGTACTGAGCCCAGTGCCCGAAATTAAGTGTTTGCCCCATGTGATGAGTCCAGTGCCCAATATAAAGTGTGTGCCCCATATGATGAGCCCAGTTCCCAGCATAAAATGTGTGCCCTATGAGATAAGCTCAGTGCCGCACATAAAGTGTGTGCCAAATGTAATGAGCCCAGTGCCCAAAATAAAGTGTGCCCCATGTGATCAGCCCAGTGTCCAATATCAAGTGTGTGCCCAATATGATGAGTCCAGTGCCCAATATAAAGTATGTGCCTCATGTGATGTGATCAGTGCCCAATATAAAGTGTGTACCCCGTGTGATGAGCCCAGTTCCCAATATAAAGATATAAAGTGTGTGCCCCATGTGATAAGCCCAGTGCCCGATATAAAGTGTATTCCCCATGTGATATGCCCAGAGCCTGAAATAACGTGTGTGCCCCATGTGATGAGCCCATTGCCCAATATAAAGTGTTGTGCCCGATGTGATAAGCCCAGAGCCTGAAAAAAATGGTATGCCCCATGTGATGAGCCCAGTGCCCGACATATAGTGTGTGCCCCATGTGATGAGCCCATTGCCCAATATAAAGTGTGTGCCCCAAATGATGAGCCCAGTGCCTGATATAAAGTGTGTGCCCCATGTGATGTGCCCAGTGCCCGATATAAAGTGTGTGCTGTTGTGAATCTGGATTCTGGGCTCCCCCGGTGGCTACTGGTGGAATTGAACTGGTGTCTTCATCTTCTCTGTTCACCTGTTCCCATCAAGATGTGGGAGTCGCTATATAACCTTGCTGCTCTGTTAGTTGCTTGCCGGTCAACAATGTTATCAGAAGCCTCTCTGTGCTTGTTCCTGCTCCTAGACAACTACTAGATAAGTTGGACTCTTGTCCATGTTTGTTTTTGCATTTTTGTTCCAGTTCACAGCTGTAGTTTCGTTACTGTGTCTGGAAAGCTCTTGTGAACAGGAATTGCCACTCTGGTGTTATGAGTTAATGCCAGAGTTTTAAAGTAATTTCTGGATGGTGTTTTGATAGGGTTTTTAGCTGACCTTGAAAGTGTCCTTTCTGTCTTCTGCTATGTAGTAAGTGGACCTCAAATTTGCTAAACCTATTTTCATACTACGTTTGTTATTTCATCTTGATTCACCGCCAATACATGTGGGGGGCCTCTGTCTCCTTTCGGGGTATTTCTCTAGAGGTGAGCTAGGACTAATATTTTCCTCTGCTAGCTTTATTTAGTCCTCCGGCTGGTGCTGGGCATCTAGAATCAACGTAGGCATGCTACCCGGCCACTGCTAGTTGTGCGTTAGGTTTAGTTCATGGTCAGCTCAGTTCCCATCTTCCAAGAGCTAGTTCCTATATATGCTGATGCTATGATCTCTTGCCATTGAGATCATGACAGTTTGACCGGCCCACTAAAGGGTTAAAATCCTTGGCTGAGAAAGGAGAGAAATAAGTAGTCTGCTGAAATTTTTTTTTTTTTTTTTCTCTCCTTTGAATGGCTCTGTGTTCACCTGTTTGCAATGGATCTTCAGAGTGTAACTGCAGGTTTGAATAATCTCGCCACGAAGGTACAAAATTTGCAAGACTTTGTTTGTCATGCACCTGTATCTGAGCCGAGAATTCCTTTGCCGGAATTTTTCTCGGGGAATAGATCTGGGTTTCAGAATTTTCGAAATAATTGCAAATTATTTTTGTCCCTGAAATCTCGCTCTGCCGGAGATCCTGCACAGCAGGTCAGGATTGTGATTTCCTTGCTCCGGGGCGACCCTCAAGACTGGGCTTTTTCATTGACACCAGGGGATCCTGCGTTGCTCAATGTGGATGCGTTTTTTCTGGCCTTGGGGTTGCTTTATGACGAACCTCATTTGGAGCTTCAGGCAGAAAAAACTTTGATGTCCCTATCTCAGGGGCAAGATGAAGCGGAAATTTACTGCCAAAGATTCCGTAAATGGTCTGTGCTTACTCAGTGGAATGAGTGCGCCCTGGCGGCGACTTTCAGAGAGGGTCTCTCTGATGCCATTAAGGATGTTATGGTGGGATTCCCTGTGCCTGCGGGTCTGAATGAGTCCATGACAATGGCTATTCAGATCGATAGGCGTTTGCGGGAGCGCAAACCAGAGCACCATCTGGCGGTGGCCACTGAGAAGTCGCCAGAGAGTATGCAGTGTGATAGAATTCTGTCCCGAAGCGAGCGGCAGAATTTTAGACGGAACAATGGGTTGTGTTTCTATTGTGGTGATTCTACTCATGTTATATCAGCATGCTCTAAGCGCACTAAAAAGCTTGGTAAATCTGTTTCCATTTGCACCTTACCGTCTAAGTTTATTCTATCTGTGACCTTGATTTGCTCTTTGTCATCTATTACTACGGACGCCTATGTCGACTCTGGCGCCGCTTTGAGTCTTATGGATTGGTCCTTTGCCAAACGCTGTGGGTATGATTTAGAGCCTTTGGAGACTCTTATTCCTCTGAAGGGGATTGACTCCACCCCATTGGCTAATAATAAACCACAATACTGGACACAAGTAACTATGCGTATTAATCCGGATCACCAGGAGATTATTCGCTTTCTGGTGCTGTATAATCTACATGATGATTTGGTGCTAGGATTGCCTTGGCTGCAATCTCACAACCCAGTCCTCGACTGGAGAGCTATGTCTGTGTTGAGCTGGGGATGTAAGGGGGCTCATGGGGATGTACCTGTGGTTTCCATTTCATCATCTATTCCCTCTGAAATTCCTGAGTTCCTGTCTGACTATCGTGACGTCTTTGAAGAATCCAAGCTTGGTTCGTTACCTCCGCACCGAGAGTGCGATTGTGCCATAGATTTAATCCCGGGTAGTAAAAACCCAAAGGGTCGTTTATTTAATCTGTCTGTGCCTGAACATGCTGCTATGCGAGAATATATAAAGGAGTCCTTGGAAAAGGGACATATTCGTCCATCGTCATCTCCCTTAGGAGCCGGTTTTTTCTTTGTGTCAAAAAAAGACGGCTCTTTGAGACCATGTATTGATTATCGGCTTTTGAATAAAATCACTGTTAAATATCAATACCCATTGCCGTTGCTGACTGATTTGTTTGCTCGCATAAAGGGGGCCAAGTGGTTCTCTAAGATTGACCTTCGTGGGGCGTATAATTTGGTGCGAATCAGGCAGGGGGATGAGTGGAAAACCGCATTTAATACGCCCGAGGGCCACTTTGAGTATTTAGTGATGCCTTTTGGTCTTTCTAATGCTCCGTCAGTTTTCCAGTCCTTTATGCATGATATTTTTCGCGATTATTTGGATAAATTTATGATTGTGTATCTGGATGATATTCTGATTTTTTCGGATGACTGGGACTCTCATGTCCAGCAAGTCAGGAGGGTTTTTCAGGTTTTGCGGTCTAATTCTTTGTGTGTGAAGGGTTCTAAGTGTGTTTTTGGGGTACAGAGGATTTCCTTTTTGGGATATATTTTTTCCCCCTCTTCCATTGAAATGGATCCTGTCAAGGTTCAAGCTATTTGTGATTGGACGCAGCCCTCTTCTCTTAAGAGTCTTCAGAAATTTTTGGGCTTTGCTAACTTTTATCGTCGATTTATTGCTGGTTTTTCGGATATTGCTAAGCCATTGACCGATTTGACTAAGAAGGGTGCTGATGTTGCTGATTGGTCCCCTGATGCTGTGGAGGCCTTTCGGGAGCTTAAGCGCCGTTTTTCCTCTGCCCCTGTGTTGCGTCAGCCTGATGTTGCTCTACCTTTTCAGGTTGAGGTCGACGCTTCTGAGATCGGAGCTGGGGCAGTGTTGTCGCAGAAAAGTTCTGACTGCTCCGTGATGAGGCCTTGTGCCTTCTTTTCCCGTAAATTTTCGCCCGCTGAGCGGAATTATGATGTTGGGAATCGGGAGCTTTTGGCCATGAAGTGGGCTTTTGAGGAGTGGCGCCATTGGCTTGAGGGGGCCAGACATCAGGTGGTGGTATTGACTGACCACAAAAATTTGGTTTATCTTGAGACCGCCAGGCGCCTGAATCCTAGACAGGCGCGCTGGTCATTATTTTTCTCTCGGTTTAATTTTGTGGTGTCATACCTACCGGGTTCTAAGAATGTTAAGGCGGATGCCCTTTCTAGGAGTTTTGAGCCTGACTCGCCTGGTAACTCTGAGCCCACAGGTATCCTTAAGGATGGAGTGGTATTGTCAGCCGTTTCTCCAGACCTGCGGCGGGCCTTGCAGGAGTTTCAGGCGGATAGACCTGATCGTTGCCCACCTGATAAACTGTTTGTTCCTGATGATTGGACCAGTAGAGTCATCTCTGAGGTTCATTCTTCTGCGTTGGCAGGTCATCCTGGCATTTTTGGTACCAGGGATTTGGTGGCAAGGTCCTTCTGGTGGCCTTCCCTGTCACGAGATGTGCGAGGCTTTGTGCAGTCTTGTGACGTTTGTGCTCGGGCCAAGCCTTGTTGTTCTCGGGCTAGTGGATTGTTGTTGCCCTTGCCTATTCCTAAGAGGCCTTGGACGCACATCTCGATGGATTTTATTTCAGATCTGCCTGTTTCTCAGAAGATGTCTGTCATCTGGGTGGTGTGTGACCGTTTCTCTAAGATGGTCCATTTGGTTCCTCTGCCCAAGTTGCCTTCTTCTTCCGAGTTGGTTCCTCTGTTTTTTCAAAATGTTGTTCGTTTGCATGGTATTCCTGAGAATATCGTTTCTGACAGAGGGACCCAATTCGTGTCTAGATTTTGGCGGGCATTCTGTGCTAGGATGGGCATAGATTTATCTTTTTCGTCCGCTTTCCATCCTCAGACGAATGGCCAGACTGAGCGGATTAATCAGACCCTGGAGACATATCTGAGGTGTTTTGTGTCTGCTGACCAGGATGATTGGGTTGCTTTTTTGCCATTGGCGGAGTTCGCTCTCAATAATCGGGCCAGCTCTGCCACTTTGGTGTCCCCGTTTTTCTGTAATTCGGGGTTTCATCCTCGATTTTCCTCTGGTCAGGTGGAATCTTCGGATTGTCCTGGAGTGGATGCTGTGGTGGAGAGATTGCATCAGATCTGGGGGCAGGTGGTGGACAATTTGAGGTTGTCCCAGGAGAAGACTCAGCTTTTTGCTAACCGCCGTCGTCGTGTTGGTCCTCGTCTTCGTGTTGGGGACTTGGTGTGGTTGTCTTCTCGTTTTGTCCCTATGAGGGTCTCTTCTCCTAAGTTTAAGCCTCGGTTCATCGGCCCGTATAAGATATTGGAGATTCTTAACCCTGTTTCCTTCCGTTTGGACCTCCCTGCATCCTTTTCTATTCATAACGTTTTTCATCGGTCATTATTGCGCAGGTATGAGGTACCGGTTGTGCCTTCCGTTGAGCCTCCTGCTCCGGTGTTGGTTGAGGGTGAGTTGGAGTACGTTGTGGAGAAAATCTTAGACTCTCGTGTTTCCAGACGGAGACTCCAGTATCTGGTCAAGTGGAAGGGATACGGCCAGGAGGATAATTCTTGGGTGAATGCATCTGATGTTCATGCCTCTGATCTGGTTCGTGCCTTTCATAGGGCCCATCCTGATCGCCCTGGTGGTTCTGGTGAGGGTTCGGTGCCCCCTCCTTGAGGGGGGGGTACTGTTGTGAATCTGGATTCTGGGCTCCCCCGGTGGCTACTGGTGGAATTGAACTGGTGTCTTCATCTTCTCTGTTCACCTGTTCCCATCAAGATGTGGGAGTCGCTATATAACCTTGCTGCTCTGTTAGTTGCTTGCCGGTCAACAATGTTATCAGAAGCCTCTCTGTGCTTGTTCCTGCTCCTAGACAACTACTAGATAAGTTGGACTCTTGTCCATGTTTGTTTTTGCATTTTTGTTCCAGTTCACAGCTGTAGTTTCGTTACTGTGTCTGGAAAGCTCTTGTGAACAGGAATTGCCACTCTGGTGTTATGAGTTAATGCCAGAGTTTTAAAGTAATTTCTGGATGGTGTTTTGATAGGGTTTTTTAGCTGACCATGAAAGTGTCCTTTCTGTCTTCTGCTATGTAGTAAGTGGACCTCAAATTTGCTAAACCTATTTTCATACTACGTTTGTTATTTCATCTTGATTCACCGCCAATACATGTGGGGGGCCTCTGTCTCCTTTCGGGGTATTTCTCTAGAGGTGAGCTAGGACTAATATTTTCCTCTGCTAGCTTTATTTAGTCCTCCGGCTGGTGCTGGGCATCTAGAATCAACGTAGGCATGCTACCCGGCCACTGCTAGTTGTGCGTTAGGTTTAGTTCATGGTCAGCTCAGTTCCCATCTTCCAAGAGCTAGTTCCTATATATGCTGATGCTATGATCTCTTGCCATTGAGATCATGACAGTGTGCCCCATGTGATGAGCCCTTTGCCTAATATAAAGTGTTGTGCCCCATATGATGAGCCCAGTGCCTGATATAAAGTGTGTGCCCCATGTGATGAGTTCAGTGCACAATATGAAACGTGTTTCCCAAGTGATGAGCCCAGAGTTTGAAATAAAATGTGTGCCACATGTAATGAGCCTGGTGCCCGAAATAAAGTGTGTGCCCCATGTGATGAGCCCAGTGCTCAATATAAAGTGTGTGCCCCATGTGATGAGCCCACTGCCCGAACTAAATTGTGTGCCCCTTGTGATGAGCCCAGTGCCCGATATAAAGTGTGTGCCCCATGTGATGAGCCCAGTGCCCAATATAAAGTATGTGCCCCATGTGAAAAGCTCAGTGCCCAATATAAAGATATAAAGTGTTTGCCACAAGTGATGAGCCCAGTGCCCAATATAAAGTGTGTGCCCCATGTGATGGCCCATTGCCCAATATAAAGTGTTGTGCCCCATGTGATGAGCCCAGGGCCAGATATAACGTGTGTGCTACATGTGATGAGCCCAGTGCCTTATATAAAATGTGAGCCCCATGTGATGAGCCCAGTGTCCAATATAAAGTATGTGCCCCATGTGATGAGCCCAGTTCCCAATATAAAGTGTGTGCCTCATGTGATCAGACCTGTGTCCAATATAAAGTGTGTGACCCATGTGATGAGCCCAGTGTCCAATATAAAGTGTGTGCCCCATGTGATGAGCCCAGTTCCCAATATAAAGTGTGTGCCTCATGTGATGAGACCAGTGCCCAATATAAAGTGTGTGCCCCATGTGATGAGCCCACTGTCCAATATAAAGTGTGTGTCCCATGTGATGAGCCCAGTTCCCAATATAAAGTGTGTGCCTCATGTGATGAGACCAGTGTCCAATATAAAGTGTGTGCCCCATGTGATGAGCCCAGTTCCCAATATAAAGTATGTGCCCCATGTGATGAGACCTGTGTCCAATATAAAGTGTGTGACCCATGTGATGAGCCCAGTGTCCAATATAAAGTGTGTGCCCCATGTGATGAGCCCAGTGTCCAATATAAAGTGTGTGCCCCATGTGATGAGCCCAGTTCCCAATATAAAGTGTGTGCCTCATGTGATGAGACCAGTGCCCAATATAAAGTGTGTGCCCCATGTGATGAGCCCAGTGCCCAATATAAACTGTGTGCCCCATGTGATGAGCCCAGTGTCCAATATTAAGTATGTGCCCCATGTGATGAGCCCACTGTCCAATATAAAGTGTGTGTCCCATGTGATGTGCCCAGTTCCCAATATAAAGTGTGTGCCCCATGTGATGAGACCTGTGTCCAATATAAAGTGTGTGACCCATGTGATGAGCCCAGTGTCCAATATAAAGTGTGTGCCCCATGTGATGAGCCCAGTGCCCAATATAAAGTGTGTGCCCCATGTGATGAGCCCAGTTCCCAATATAAAGTGTGTGCCTCATGTGATGAGACCAGTGCCCAATATAAAGTGTGTGCCCCATGTGATGAGCCCAGTGCCCAATATAAACTGTGTGCCCCATGTGATGAGCCCAGTGTCCAATATTAAGTGTGTGCCCCATGTGATGAGCCCACTGTCCAATATAAAGTGTGTGTCCCATGTGATGAGCCCAGTTCCCAATATAAAGTGTGTGCCTCATGTGATGAGCCCAGTGTCCAATATAAAGTGTGTGCCCCATGTGATGAGCCCAGTTCCCAATATAAAGTATGTGCCCCATGTGATGAGACCTGTGTCCAATATAAAGTGTGTGACCCATGTGATGAGCCCAGTGTCCAATATAAAGTGTGTGCCCCATGTGATGAGCCCAGTGCCCAATATAAAGTGTGTGCCCCATGTGATGAGCCCAGTTCCCAATATAAAGTGTGTGCCTCATGTGATGAGACCAGTGTCCAATATAAACTGTGTGCCCCATGTGATGAGCCCAGTGCCCAATATAAACTGTGTGCCCCATGTGATGAGCCCAGTGTCCAATATAAAGTGTGTGTCCCATGTGATGAGCTCAGTGTCTAATATAAAATGTGTGCCCCATGTGATGAGCTCAGTGCCCAATATAAAGATATAAAGCGT
Organism: Ranitomeya variabilis; assembly: GCF_051348905.1. Lineage (NCBI taxonomy): Eukaryota > Metazoa > Chordata > Amphibia > Anura > Dendrobatidae > Ranitomeya > Ranitomeya variabilis. The sequence continues at coordinate 6,118,802 of NC_135232.1, read as the reverse complement.
GTGATGCATGTGATGGCCCATTTCCCAATCTAAAGTGTTTGCCCCATATGATGAGCCCAGGGGCAGATATAACATGTGTGCTACATGTAATGAGCCCAGTGCCTTATATAAAATGTGGGCCCCAAGTGATGAGCCCAGTGTCCAATATAAAGTATGTGCCCCATGTGACGAGCCCAGTTCCCAATATAAAGTGTGTGCCTCATGTAATTGGACCTGTGTCCAATATAAAGTGTGTGCCCCATGTGATGAGACCTGTGTCCAATATAAAGTGTGTGCCCCATATGATGAGACCTGTGTCCAATATAAAGTGTGTGTCCCATGTGATGAGCCCAGTGTCCAATATAAAGTGTGTGCCCCATGTGATGAGCCCAGTGCCCAAAATAAAGTGTGTACCCCATGTTGAGCCCAGTGCCCAATACAAAATGTGTGCCCCATGCGATGAGCTCAGTGCCCAATATAAAGTGTGTACCCAGGGGTGATGAGCTCAGTGCCAAATATAAAGTGTGTGTGTCATGGTTCACACCGTGCTGCGAACAATATGTCACGGATCTCAACAATATGTCAGGGATCCTGGGGAGGATATCTTTATCGTCCACTCCCCACTACTCACACCAATTTGTCACGAACCGGAGTTGCTTGGTTGCCCTTGCTCTTTCTGAAGGGGATTTATCTATATCCCACTTCCCAGTTCAGGTTTGGAACCTGCAGATCTCTGGCGCCCCTGTTACCCTCAGGTCAGATTAGGTACTGCACCTAGGATAATTAGTCACCAGAAAGGCTGCCTGCTATGTACTGGCTATTGGGCACTCTGCAGCGAGGGTGATATAATTACTCCCACACAGGCGGGAACAATAATTATCAACGCCGCCATCGCTACAAAGATTCCCAATCGTACAGAACAAAGTATGCTGCCACCAGCTCCGATTCCACAAGGGTTAACGGTCCGGAGCCAACCCAAAACAGTAGCGTAATTCACTTTAGAGGAAGCTACAGTTCATTTATAGAGCATGAAGTAACAAGCTAGTAAATTATATATTTTACTCCATAAAAAGGTAGGCAGTGTTTGCATGGTATAAAAGATATTATAAAGAAGACAAAATCATATGTACATTTCAGATTACAAATAAAAAAAGGACTAACATTGAAAAGAGAACTTACTGGTCCTTATCTCATGGCATCATCATGGCAGGCATGTGCTGGGGGGAAGGGTGAGCATATATCCAGATGGATAGCACCCCTCTCTATAGCAGCTAGACACCCCCCGACAAAAAGACACTGCAAACTCCTGTCCCACTAAGTTATCTCACATTCCAAAACCCAGGCACTCCCCCTGTGGTGACAACACTTAGGGGCTGATGCCTCCCCCTTTTACTTAGAATATGAAAACTATTTTTATGCATATCTTGCTGTATGAACCTCATATAATAAATACCCCAGGATCACAAGGTGCACGTCAGGGCGATTCTTTTAAGTGTAAATACGGATTAATTACATGACCTGCTTACGAAGAAATCCACTCATTGCACTCGTTTTGCTTAGCTTCTAGCGGTTTCTGTGAGTGATAGATCTATCGAGTGACATCCGGAATATGTAATTTGCATATTTATAGCCTGGGTCGGTGCCCATATATATCACATTAATAGAACAAAGGAACTCAGCGCTTCTACACCAGTTTTGGCTGGTATTCAATGGGAGGGGGAATGAGTAGTTTTAGGGAGATATCTGCTAATTGCAGCTAAAAGCAACAAAAAATATTTTGGGAGGGAGAAATGAGGAGTTTAGGACTCACACACACAAGCAGGCAGAGTGAGAAGAGGGGGTTCGGGATGGCCCACAGCGTGTGTCGGCTCAGCTTTAAGGGTCTTAGCACAGCTCAGTGTGCGTGATAATACACAATTAAATACCTCATGTTCCTGACAATGTTCCCCATGTGATGAGCCCAGTGTCCAATATAAAGTGTGTGCCTCATGTGATGAGCGTGGTGTCCAATATAAAGTGTGTGCCCTATGTAATGAGCCTAGTGCCTGATATAAAGTGTGTGCCCCATGTGATGAGCCCAGTGCCTGATATAACTTGTGTGCCCCATGTAATGAGCCTAGTGCCTGATATAACTTGTGCACCTCCGGACCCGTTAACAATTAAAAGAATCGGAACTGGTGGCAGCATACTTTGTTCTGTACGTTTGGGAGGCTTTGTAGTGACGGCGGCATTGATCATTATTGTTCCTGCCTGAGTGGGAGTAGTTATATCACCCTCACTGCAGTGAGCCCAATAGCCAGTACATAGCAGGCAGCCTTTCTGGCAACTAATTACCCTAGGTGCAGTACCCTGACTGACCTGAGGGTAAGGGGGATGTCAGGGAGCTGCAAGTTCCAAATCGGAACAGGGAAGTGGGATAAAGATAAATCCCATTCAGAAGGAACCAGGGGCAACCAAAACAAACCGTGTTGTGACAAATTTGGGTGAGTGGAGGATATGATAAAGGTATCTTCCCCGTGAACCGTGATATATTGGTGGGATCCCTGACATAGCAGGTGGGATCCGTGACATATTGGTGGCAGCACGGTGGGATCCGTGACATATTGGTGGCAGCAGGGTGGGATCCGTGACAAGCCCAGTGCCCAATATAAAACGCGTGCCCCATGTGATGAGCCCAGAGCCTGAAATAAAATGTGTGCCCCATGTGATGAGCCCAGTGCCCAATATAAAGTGTGTGCCCCATGTGATGAGCCCAGTGCTCAATATAAAGTGTGTGCCCCATGTGATAGGACAGTGCCCAATATAAAGTGTGTGCCCCATGTGATGAGCCCAGTGCCCAATATAGTGTGTGCACCATGTGATGAGTCCAGTGCCCAATATAAAGTGTGTGCCCCATGTGATGAGCCCAGTGCCCAATATAAAGTGTGTGCCCCATGTGATGAGCCCAGTGCTCAATATAAAGTGTGTGCACCATGTGATGAGCCCAGTGCCCAATATAAAGTGTGTGCACCATGTGATGAGCCCAGTGTCCAATATAAAGTGTGTGCCCCATGTGATGAGCCCAGTGCCCGATATAAAGTGTGTGTACCATGTGATGAGCCCAGTGCCCGATATAAAGTGTGTGTACCATGTGATGAGCCCAGTGCTCAATATAAAGTGTATGCCCTGTGTGATGAGCCCAGTGCCCAATATAAAGTGTGTGCCCCATGTGATGAGCCCAGTGTCCATTATAAAGTGTGTGCCCCATGTGATGAGCCCAGTGCCCGATATAAAGTGTGTGTACCATGTGATGAGCCCAGTGCTCAATATAAAGTGTATGCCCTGTGTGATGAGCCCAGTGCCCAATATAAAGTGTGTGCCCCAAGTGATGAGCCCAGTGCCCGATATAAAGTGTGTGTACCATGTGATGAGCCCAGTGCTCAATATAAAGTGTATGCCCTGTGTGATGAGCCCAGTGCCCAATATAAAGTGTGTGCCCCAAGTGATGAGCCCAGTGCCCGATATAAAGAGTGTGTGCATTTTGATGAGCCCAGTGCAACAAATAAAGTGTGTGCCCCATGTGATGCGCCCAGTGCTTGATATAAAGTGTGTGCACCATGTGATGAGCCCAGTGCTTGATATAAAGTGTGTGCCCCAAGTGATGAGCCCAGTGTCCATTATAAAGAATGTGTGCATTGTGATGAGCCCAGTGCCCAAAATAAAGTGTGTGCCCCATGTGATGAGCCCAGTGCCCAATATAAAGTGTGTGCCCCATGTGTGATAAGCCCAGTGTCATGAAACACAGGGGGGATATTTTTGATTATCCCGCCGCTGCCAACGATATGTCATGAATTGGGGGTTGTTTGGTTACCCCAAGTTCCTTTCTTTAGGGGATTTATTTACATTCCACTTCCCAGTTCCGGTTTGGAGCTCGCAGCTCTCTAGCACCCTCCCTTATCTTCAGCTCAGACAGGGAGCTGCACCTAATATAATTAGTCACCAGAAAGGCTGCTTTGCTTTGTACTGGCTATTGGGCACACTGCAGTGAGGGCGATATAACTACTCCCATACAGGTGGGAAAAATAATTATCAACGCCGTCCGTCGCTGCCAGCTTCCCCAAAAGCTCAGGACACTTCCGCTGCCACCAGCTCCTATTTCCTATTTCATAACGGGTCAGGAGCCAACCCAATCAGTAGCAATGGCTTAGGTCAGAGGTCTTAGGGTAAGTTTTAGAGCAAGGAAAACAACGGTACCAAATATTATAACTTTTAGGGCTCATTTCCACTTGCAAGAGAAAAAATGGTCCGTAATCTGGACCGAAAAAACGGATGTAGCGTATGCGATTGTCATGCGAGTGTAATGCGAGTGCAATGCGATTTTTAATCGCACCATCCATTTTACATCCGTATGACATCCGTATGCAATCCGTTTTTTTTCTCTGCAACTATTTTTATAGTCATTTACAGGACCATTTACAGTGTTCTATGCCACAGAATGGTAATGTATCCGTAAAAAACAGACGGAATACGGATGGTCCGTATTCCATGTGGTTTTTTTTCTCGCACCCATTGACTTGCATTGGCGAGTCTCATCCAAGACTCGCAGCAAATCGCAGCATGCTGCGATTTTTTTCTCAGTCCGATTTCGGCGGAGAAAAAAATCGCTAATAAAAAGACACCTATTGAATAACATTGGTCCGAGTGCAATCCGATTTTTTATCGATTGCACTCGTCCGTTTTCCTTGCAAGTGGAAAGGAGCCCTAACTCCAAAAAAAAGTTAGACAGCGTTTACAAAAGTATATAAAAAGATAGAAAAGGAGACAATTATCATATGTAAAAATTATGACGTGGTGAGTTTGGAAATTACCAAAACACAAGCCGAATTGCAAGGCAGATTGACCGAGAGTCAATGGACAACTTTTAATAAAAAATTAGACGCAAAACTCATTCCCATACAAGTGGAGATCAAGCAGAGAAAAAGGGACAAATTTCTCCGCGATAAAAATGATTATGACTCTGGCAACGTGTTCACATGGAACAAATTTAATAAAGACAATCGGAGCTTCAATAACAACGGAGGCAATCCCAGACAAAGAAAACATAGCTTCAAGAAAAGACGTAATCAACAAAATAGAAAAGACTACTTGACTACGGAATCCGACTCTAGTCTGAGCGAAGGTCCAACCAACAATTCTGAGCCTATAGGAGACTCGACATCAGAAGTTCAAACAACTGCATCACCCCCTTTAGGAGGAAGACACGGAGGGGCAAACGCAAACCACGGCCCCTACCGGCAGCAGAAAAGAAAGTTTGTGTCTTGGAGACAGGAACGTTATTAAGTTCCTGCCCTGAAGATTATGTACTTAACTTGACGCATCATGTACTGAGTCCGGCTCAATTAGCCTTACTGTCTAAAGGTTTAAATTATTGCATTCCTAATAATTTTGATTTTGTTTCTTTTCAGATAGATTTATTTAAGGCCACCAGGAAGATACATTTGTACAAATCCTTTCTCACCAGCACCAATAACACCAGCACCACTGAAGGGGATAAACCTTGTAATGTGGGTCCATTAGGGTTCATGGCAGGGACAGGAGAAGAGGTCCTTGCTGACTTCCGTCATGATGCCCGACAGCTACTGAGCTTGACTGACATAGAGCCAGTGACTTCAGAGGGATACAACTCCCGGGAAATTGCTCCTTTCACGGGAGGAGTCCCCTCCACGTATATGCCTCCTGTGTCCCCAGGGAACACAATTGATTTATTTGAGGCATTGGTTCTGAAAGATATAGAAGCCCTGCTTTACAAAAAGGCACCTCCTAATTTAGCAGCTGAGGAAAAAAAGGCCCTGTCCGAAATATCTAGTTGGACTGATGTTATCGTACGCCCCGCTGATAAGGGGGGCAAGACGGTCCTATTATCTAGAGAGGCGTATTTAGTAGAAGCAGAAAGACAATTGTCGGACATTAACATTTATGCCAAATTACCAGGAGACCCAACGCAAAAATTCAAGAACAATCTTTGTACCTTCCTTAGAAAATCGGTAGAGAGTGGGGTTTTGACTAGTGTTGAGCGATACCGTCCGATACTTGAAAGTATCGGTATCGGAAAGTATCGGCCGATACCGGTAAAGTATCGGATCCAATCCGATACCGATACCCGATACCAATACAAGTCAATGGGACTCATGTATCGGACGGTATCCCTGATGGTTCCCAGGGTCTGAAGGAGAGGAAACTCTCCTTCAGGCCCTGGGAACCATATTAATGTGTAAAATAAAGAATTAAAATAAAAAATATTGCTATACTCACCTCTCCGACGCAGCCTGTACCTCACCGAGGGAACCGGCAGCGTTGTTTGCTTAAAATTCGCGCTTTTCCTTCCTTACGTGACGTCACGGCTTGTGATTGGTCGCGTCGCCCATGTGACCGCGACGCGACCAATCACAAGCCAGAACGTAATTTTAAAATCCTGAAGGACCTAAAATTACGTCACGGCTTGCTGTGATTGGTCGCGTCGCGGCCACATGGGCGGCACGCGACCAATCACAAGCCGGGACTTCACGTAAGGAAGGAAAAGCGCGAATTTTAAGCAAACAACGCTGCCGGTTCCCTCGGTGAGGTCCAGGCTGCGTCGGAGAGGTGAGTATAGCAATATTTTTTTATTTTAATTCTCTCTTTTACACATTTTTACATTAATGTTGTTTCGATACCGATACCCGATACCACAAAAGTATCGGATCTCGGTATCGGAATTCCGATACCCGCAAGTATCGGCCGATACCCGATACTTTCGGTATCGGAATGCTCAACACTAGTTTTGACACAAAAGAAAGCTGAGAAGTTGTTTCCTAATTATCCTACCAAACCCCACTGGTACTATTTACCCAAGATCCATAAATCTGTTACATGTCCCCCAGGTAGACCTATCGTGTCTGGGATAGGGTCGCTCACTGAGCCCCTATCCCAGTACATTGATTGGCTATTACGCCCCTTACTCAAAGACATCCCATCATACCTCAAAGATACTAATTCTTTTTTGAGACACATTCAAAACTTTGTTTGGCAGCCGGGGCTCTCCCTGGTGTCCATCGACGTGGTCAGCCTGTACACCAATATTCCCCAAACTTTGGGTGTGGACACTATCAGGAGAGTGCTACACACCACTGGCAAAAGTCCTGAATACATTAATTTTGTGTGTGAGGGTTTGAGTTTCATACTCACACACAACGCCTTTACGTTCTTGGACAGTTGGTACAGGCAGACCACAGGGACTGCCATGGGGACCCCGGTTGCTTGTTCATTCGCCAATCTTTACATGGCGGCGTTCGAAGAAGATTACGTGTATTCCCGTAGGAACACCTCTCTTGAACACATTAAGCTCTACATGAGGTACGTGGACGACGTGATCATAGTGTGGGATGGCACTGAAAGGGAGTTTGAAACATTTGTCGCCTACCTTAATGATAGCAACACTATGGGTATGTCTTTCACACATAGATTTGGGGGTCAAATCATAGATTTCCTTGATGTATCGGTTCAGGTGGAAGAGGGAGAGATTCGCACTTCCATCTTCCGTAAACCCACCTCTGTGAATTCTCTTTTGCATTACAACAGTTACCATCCAAACCACGTGAAGAAATCCCTACCTTATGGCCAATTCTTGAGAGCACGGCGACTTAATAACACACTAAGTGGCTTCCAGGCGCAATCTAAGGAACTTTTTCAGAGATTTCGGGATAGAGGGTACCCAGAAGACTTACTTAAATCTGCAGTTAAACGAGTTGACACTGAAGCCCATCACAGTGAGAAACCTCCAGATAAGTCTAAACAGAGGTTCGCGTTCTGCTTCCAATACGGTCCCATGGACGATGCGATACGCACCACCATTCGCAGACATTGGCACGTATTGGAAAGAGACAGTGACCTCTCCGGCAAAACTGCCGCAGGTCCTCTTATATCCAACAGAAGGAGCACCAGGGTCAGGGATATCCTAGTACGCAATAGAGTGACAAAAGACAAAAAGAACACATGTTTGGACCAGACCGTCCCTAAAGGGAATTTTCGCTGTGGACAATGTCCGTTCTGCCAATACCATAGGATAGGACAAACTTTAGAAATTGGTCCCATCTTTCATCATGTCCGTCATTTTATTTCCTGTGAAACTGAATATGTGGTTTATGCGTTATTCTGCCCGTGTAAACGGTTCTACATAGGGAAAACCATACGCAAACTATATATTCGCTTCAGGGAACATTTTAAATCCATTTCCTCAGGTAAAGGGGTGCCCAGGCTTATTAACCACATTAGAGAGTATCACGGAGGAGACCCGACAGTCCTTACTTTTGTAGGCTTAGAAAAAGTCACTCCCACCGCTCAAGGAGGCAATTTGGGTAAGATCCTTTTACAGCAAGAAGCCAAATGGATCATGAGGACACGTGCCATTGGCCCTGCTGGTTTTAATGATAGGACAGATATGTCCATTTTTTTGTAGTATATTTGCATGAACCTTGTACGTACTTTATACTTCCCGATGAATTCAGTTAGGGAGTATCTTTCACAAAATTATGAATATATTTAGTAAACCCCTAAATTTCGTAGTTTCTGAAATGTTACTATTCTATCTAACAAGTATGTAGGTTATTGAGCTGCATTCCTTCCTTTATAACATCATAATCCCCTTGCGCATGTAGGTATTTTATTCATATAGAGGGTAGTGTGCGCCGTTGGCCTTGCTCTGCGCCCCTAGAGGTTGTGTTCACTTGAATATCCAAAATGAGTATGGCTATGATTAGTGTCAGACATAATATGCATATCACATGTCCGCTGCTAAGTATCAGTTTGTACAATTCTGCTTTGTTCGTTGTTTTTAATTTCACTTATGCACATTGCACTTTTTTTGCTGCCCGATTGGAGGTGACGCTGTAGGGGAGGGGTCTCTTACCTTTTTCTCCCGGCGTAACTTCCTCTCGGTCATGGACCCGTAGAAGCGCTATTGCTCAGCGCGAAATGGCCGTCATCCCGCCTCACATGCTCCTCACTTTGTAACTCCCCCGTGCCGTGAAGTTGTACTCTTTCATGCCGCAATAAAGAAGACGCCTGACTACGGTGCCGGTGAGTGCTGCGTTCTTTTTTCAACTATTTTGCTATCTAAGACTGTATCCATTCTAACGCTAGCACCTCCGGTCAATCACGTCTGGGATTTTATTCCCTTTACACACCCTTTACATCCTCTGTTACGGAGTTGTGCCACTTTCTTTTTTTCTTGTAACGTGGCATTATCATATGTACAAGAACGATCACAAAATAAATGGGATTAAAGAAGAAAGTAAACATCCATTTGCTTCATTTCATTTTATGGCAGACCATGCGTCGTAGGGGAGGGGCGATGCATCAAAATGCATCACAGAGCGACTCTCAGCTAGCTGCCTGGACAAAGACTAGTGCAAAGTGACCTCCCACTATTTTGTACCTGTGCCCAAAGCAAGGGCGCTCCCCCTGTGCTGACCTCATGGGGTGGCTGAATACTCCCATTTTTGAAAGATATGAAATCCTGCTATCACCCATATCTTTTAGGGTGAACCTCATAGAAGAAAGACAAACTTATCATTATGCTCAGTGCGACATGGGGGTTCATTTAAGTATAAACAAACACGAAGTGGATACATGACCTGCTAATGGAGAAATCCATTCCTTGAATTTCATTGAGTTTGGATCCTAGAGATTTCAGTGGGTCAAGACATTGGGACAAGACATTCTTCCAATTTCCTGACACCCAGTGTCCAATAAAAAATATGTGCCCCATGTGATGAGCCCAGTGTCCATTATAAAGAGTGTGTGCATTGTGATGAGCCCAGTGCCTGAAATAAAGTGTGTGCCCCATGTGATGAGCCCTGTGCCCAAAATAAAGTGTGTGCCCCATGTGATGAGCCCAGTGCCGATATAAAGTGTATGCCCCATGTGATAGGACAGTGCCCAATATTAAGAGTGTGCCCCATGTGGTGAGCCGAGTGCCCAATATTAAGTGTGTGCCCCATGTGATGAGCCCAGTGCCCAATATAAAGTGTGTGCCCCATGTGATGAGCCCAGTGCTCTATATAAAGTGTGTGACCCATGTGATGAGACCAGTGCCCAATATAAAGTGTGTGCCCCATGTGATGAGCCCAGTGCCCAATATAAAGTGTGTGCCCCATGTGATGAGCCCAGTGCCCAATATAAAGTGTGTGCACCATGTGATGAGCCCAGTGCTCAATATAAAGTGTGTGGCCCATGTGATGAGCCCAGTGTCCAATAAAAAATATGTGCCCCATGTGATGAGCCCAGTGTCCATTATAAAGAGTGTGTGCATTGTGATGAGCCCAGTGCCCGAAATAAAGTGTGTGCCCCATGTGATGAGCCCTGTGCCCAAAATAAAGTGTGTGCCCCATGTGATGAGCCCAGTGCCCGATATAAAGTGTGTGCCCCATGTGATAGGACAGTGCCCAATATTAAGTGTGTGCCCCATGTGGTGAGCCGAGTGCCCAATATTAAGTGTGTGCCCCATGTGATGAGCCTAGTGCCCAATATAAAGTGTGTGCCCCATGTGATGAGCCCAGTGCCCAATATAAAGTGTGTGCCCCATGTGATGAGCCCAATTCCCAACATAAAATGTGTGCCCTATGTGATGAGCTCAGTGCTGCACATAAAGTGTGTGCCCCATGTAATGAGCCCAGTGCCCAAAATAAAGTGTGTGCTCCATGTGATAAGCCCAGTGTCCAATATAAAGTGTGTTCCCAATATGATGAGCCCAGTGCCCGATATAAAGTATGTGCCCCATGTGATGTGCTCAGTGCCCGATATAAAGTGTGTACCCCATGTGATGAGCCCAGTTCCCAATATAAAGATATAAAGTGTGTGCCCCATGTGATGAGCCCAGAGCCTGAAACAAAATGTGTGCCCCATGTGATAAGCCCAGTGCCCAACATAAAGTGTGTGCCGTATGTGATGAGCTCAGTGCCGCACAAAAAATGTGTGCCTCACGTAATGAGCCCTGTGCCCAAAATAAAGTGTGTGCCCCATGTGATGAGTCCAGTGCCCAATATAAAGTGTGTGCCCCATATGATGAGCCCAGTTCCCAACATAAAATGTGTGCCGTATGTGATGAGCTCAGTGCCGCACAAAAAATGTGTGCCTCACGTAATGAGCCCTGTGCCCAAAATAAAGTGTGTGCCCCATGTGATGAGTCCAGTGTCCAATATAAAGTGTGTGCCCGATGTGATGAGCCCAGTTCCCAATATTAAGTGTGTGCCCCATTTGATGAGCCCAGTTCCCACTATAAAGATATAAAGTGTATGCCGCATGTGATGAGCCCAGTGCCCAATATAAAATGTGTGCCCGATATTATGAGTTCAGAGCCTGAAATAAAATATGTGCCCCATGTACTGAGCCCAGTGCCTGAAATTAAGTGTTTGCCCCATGTGATGAGTCCAGTGCCCAATATAAAGTGTGTGCCCCATATGATGAGCCCAGTTCCCAGCATAAAATGTGTGCCCTATGAGATAAGCTCAGTGCCGCACATAAAGTGTGTGCCAAATGTAATGAGCCCAGTGCCCAAAATAAAGTGTGCCCCATGTGATCAGCCCAGTGTCCAATATCAAGTGTGTGCCCAATATGATGAGTCCAGTGCCCAATATAAAGTATGTGCCTCATGTGATGTGATCAGCGCCCAATATAAAGTGTGTACCCCATGTGATGAGCCCAGTTCCCAATATAAAGATATAAAGTGTGTGCCCCATGTGATCAGCCCAGTGTCCAATATAAAGTGTGTGCCCAATATGATGAGCCCAGTGCCCAATATAAATTATGTGTCTCATGTGATGAGCCCAGTGCCCAATATAAAGTATGTGCCCCATGTGAAAAGCTCAGTGCCCAATATAAAGATATAAAGTGTTTGCCGCAAGTGATGAGCCCAGTGCCCAATATAAAGTGTGTGCCCCATGTGATGGCCCATTGCCCAATATAAAGTGTTGTGCCCCATGTGATGAGCCCAGGGCCAGATATAACGTGTGTGCTACATGTGATGAGCCCAGTGCCTTATATAAAATGTGGGCCCCATGTGATGAGCCCAGTGTCCAATATAAAGTATGTGCCTCATGTGATGAGCCCAGTTCCCAATATAAAGTGTGTGCCCCATGTGATGAGCCCAGTGTCCAATATAAAGTGTGTGTCCCATGTGATGAGCCCAGTGTCCAATATAAAGTGTGTGCCCCATGTGATGAGCCCAGTGTCCAATATAAAGTGTGTGTCCCATGTGATGAGACCTGTGTCCAATATAAAGTGTGTGCCCCATGTGATGAGCCCAGTGCCCAATATAAACTGTGTGCCCCATGTGATGAGCCCAGTGCCCAATATAAAGTGTGTGCCCCATGTGATGAGCCCAGTGTCCAATATTAAGTGTGTGCCCCATGTGATGAGCCCAGTGCTCAATATAAAGTGTGTGCCCCATGTGATGAGCCCACTGCCCGAACTAAATTGTGTGCCCCTTGTGATGAGCCCAGTGCCCAATATAAAGTATGTGCCCCATGTGAAAAGCTCAGTGCCCAATATAAAGATATAAAGTGTTTGCCGCAAGTGATGAGCCCAGTGCCCAATATAAAGTGTGTGCCCCATGTGATGAGCCCAGTGCCCAATATAAAGTATGTGCCCCATGTGAAAAGCTCAGTGCCCAATATAAAGATATAAAGTGTTTGCCGCAAGTGATGAGCCCAGTGCCCAATATAAAGTGTGTGCCCCATGTGATGAGCCCAGGGCCAGATATAACGTGTGTGCTACATGTGATGAGCCCAGTGCCTTATATAAAATGTGGGCCCCATGTGATGAGCCCAGTTCCCAATATAAAGTGTGTGCCCCATGTGATGAGCCCAGTGTCCAATATAAAGTATGTGCCCCATGTGATGAGCCCAGGACCAGATATAACGTGTGTGCTACATGTGATGAGCCCAGTGCCTTATATAAAATGTGGGCCCCATGTGATGAGCCCAGTTCCCAATATAAAGTGTGTGCCCCATGTGATGAGCCCAGTGTCCAATATAAAGTATGTGCCCCATGTGATGAGCCCAGTTCCCAATATAAAGTGTGTGTCCCATGTGATGAGCCCACTGTCCAATATAAAGTGTGTGTCCCATGTGATGAGCCCAGTGTCCAATATAAAGTGTGTGCCCCATGTGATGAGCCCAGTGCCCAAAATAAAGTGTGTACCCCATGTTGAGCCCAGTGCCCAATACAAAATGTGTGCCCCATGCGATGAGCTCAGTGCCCAATATAAAGTGTGTACCCAGGGGTGATGAGCTCAGTGCCAAATATAAAGTGTGTGTGTCATGGTTCACACCGTGCTGCGAACAATATGTCACGGTTCTCAACAATATGTTAGGGATCCTGGGGAGGATATCTTTATCGTCCACTCCCCACTACTCACACCAATTTGTCACGAACCGGAGTTGCTTGGTTGCCCTTGCTCTTTCTGAAGGGGATTTATCTATATCCCGCTTCCCAGTTCAGGTTTGGAACCTGCAGATCTCTGGCGCCCCTTTTACCCTCAGGTCAGATTAGGTACTGCACCTAGGATAATTAGTCACCAGAAAGGCTGCCTGCTATGTACTGCCTATTGGGCACACACTGCAGCGAGGGTGATATAATTACTCCCACACAGGTGGGAACAATAATTATCAACGCTGCCATCGCTACAAAGATTCCCAATCGTACAGAACAAAGTATGCTGCCACCAGCTCCGATTCCACAAGGGTTAACGGTCTGGAGCCAACCCAAAACAGTAGCGTAATTCACTTTAGAGGAAGCTACAGTTCATTTATAGAGCATGAAGTAACAAGCTAGTAAATTATATATTTTACTCCATAAAAAGGTAGGCAGTGTTTGCATGGTATAAAAGATATTATAAAGAAGACAAAATCATATGTACATTTCAGATTACAAATAAAAAAAGGACTAACATTGAAAAGAGAACTTACTGGTCCTTATCTCATGGCATCATCATGGCAGGCATGTGCTGGGGGGAAGGGTGAGCATATATCCAGATGGATAGCACCCCTCTCTATAGCAGCTAGACGCCCCCCCGACAAAAAGACACTGCAAACTCCTGTCCCACTAAGTTATCTCACATTCCAAAACCCAGGCACTCCCCCTGTGGTGACAACACTTAGGGGCTGATGCCTCCCCCTTTTACTTAGAATATGAAAACTATTTTTATGCATATCTTGCTGTGTGAACCTCATATAATAAATACCCCAGGATCACAAGGTGCACTTCAGGGCGATTCTTTTAAGTGTAAATACGGACTAATTACATGACCTGCTTACGAAGAAATCCACTCATTGCACTCGTTTTGCTTAGCTTCTAGCGGTTTCTGTGAGTGATAGATCTATCGAGTGACATCCGGAATATGTAATTTGCATATTTATAGCCTGGGTCAGTGCCTATATATATCACATTAATAGAACAAAGGAACTCAGGTCTTCTACACCAGTTTTGGCTGGTATTCAATGGGAGGGGGAATGAGTAGTTTTAGGGAGATATCTGCTATTTGCAGCTAAAAGCAACAAAAAATATTTTGGGAGGGAGAAATGAGGGGTTTAGGACTCACACACACAAGCAGGCAGAGTGAGAAGAGGGGGTTCTGGATGGCCCACAGCGTGTGTCGGCTCAGCTTTAAGGGTCTTAGCACAGCTCAGTGTGCGTGATAATACACAATTAAATACCTCATGTTCCTGACAATGTTCCCCATGTGATGAGCCCATTCCAATATAAAGTGTGTGCCTCATGTGATGAGCGTGGTGTCCAATATAAAGTGTGTGCCCTATGTAATGAGCCTAGTGCCTGATATAAAATGTGTGCCCCATGTGATGAGCCCAGAGCCTGAAATAAAATGTGTGCCCCATGTGATGAGCCCAGAGCCTGAAATAAAATGTGTGCCCCATGTGATGAGCCCAGTGCCCAATATAAAGTGTGTGCACCATGTGATGAGTCCAGTGCCCAATATAAAGTGTGTGCCCCATGTGATGAGCCCAGTGCTCAATATAAAGTGTGTGCCCCATGTGATGAGACCAGTGCTCAATATAAAGTGTGTGCACCATGTGATGAGCCCAGTGTCCGATATAAAGTGTGTGTACCATGTGATGAGCCCAGTGCTCAATATAAAGTGTGTGCCCCATGTTATGAGCCCAGTGCTCAATATAAAGTGTGTGCCCCATGTGATGAGCCCAGTGTCCGATATAAAGTGTGTGCCCCATGTGATGAGC
Organism: Ranitomeya variabilis; assembly: GCF_051348905.1. Lineage (NCBI taxonomy): Eukaryota > Metazoa > Chordata > Amphibia > Anura > Dendrobatidae > Ranitomeya > Ranitomeya variabilis. The sequence continues at coordinate 6,103,554 of NC_135232.1, read as the reverse complement.
CCATTGTCCGATATAAAGTGTGTGCCCCATGTGATAAGCCCAGCGCCCGATATAAAGTGTGTGTACCATGTGATGAGCCCAGTGCTCAATATAAAGTGTATGCCCCGTGTGATGAATCCAGTTCCCAATATAAAGTGTGTGCCCCATGTGAAGCGCCCAGTGCTTGGTATAAAGTGTGTGCCCCATGTGATGAGCCCAGTGTCCATTATAGTGTGTGCATTGTGATGAGCCCAGTGCCCAATATAAAGTGTGTGCCCCAAGTGATGAGCCCAGTGTCCATTATAAAGAGTGTGTGCATTGTGATGAGCCCAGTGCCCGAAATAAAGTGTGTGCCCTATGTGATGAGCCCAGTGTCCATTATAAAGAGTGTGTGCATTGTGATGAGCCCAGTGCCCAAAATAAAGTGTGTGCCCCATGTGATGAGCCCAGTGTCCAATATAAAGAGTGTGTGCATTGTGATGAGCCCAGTGCCCGAAATAAAGTGCGTGCCCTGTGTGATAAGCCCAGTGCCCATTATAAAGAGTGTGTGCCCCATGTGATGAGCCCAGTACTTGATATAAAGTGTGTGCCCCATGTGATGCGCCCAGTGCCCAATATAAAGTGTGTGCCCCATGTGATGCGCCCAGTGCCCAAAATAAAGTGTGTGCCCCATGTGATGAGCCCAGTGCCCAATATAAAGTGTGTGCCCCATGTGATGCGCCCAGTGCCCAATATAAAGTGTGTGCCCCATGTGATGAGCCCAGTGCCCAATATAAAGTGTGTGCCCCATGTGATGAGCCCAGTGCCCGATATAAAGTGTGTGCCCCATGTGATGAGCCCAGTGCCCAATATAAAGTGTGTGCCCCATGTGATGAGCCCAGTGCCCAATATAAAGTGTGTGCCCCATGTGATGAGCCCAGTGCCCAATATAAAGTGTGTGCCCCATGTGATGAGCCCAGTGCCCAATATAAAGTGTGTGCCCCATGTGATGAGCCCAGTGCCCAATATAAAGTGTGTGCCCCATGTGATGAGCCCAGTGCCCGATATAAAGTGTGTGCCCCATGTGATGAGCCCAGTGCCCAATATAAAGTGTGTGCCCCATGTGATGAGCCCAGTGCCCAATATAAAGTGTGTGCCCCATGTGATGAGCCCAGTGCCCAATATAAAGTGTGTGCACCATGTGATGCGCCCAGTGCCCAATATAAAGTGTGTGCCCCAAGTGATGAGCCCAGTGTCCATTATAAAGAGTGTGTGCATTGTGATGCGCCCAGTGCCCAATATAAAGTGTGTGCCCCATGTGATGCGCCCAGTGCCCAATATAAAGTGTGTGCCCCATGTGATGAGCCCAGTGCCCAATATAAAGTGTGTGCCCCATGTGATGAGCCCAGTGCCCGATATAAAGTGTGTGCCCCATGTGATGAGCCCAGTGCCCAATATAAAGTGTGTGCCCCATGTGATGAGCCCAGTGCCCAATATAAAGTGTGTGCCCCATGTGATGAGCCCAGTGCCCAATATAAAGTGTGTGCCCCATGTGATGAGCCCAGTGCCCAATATAAAGTGTGTGCCCCATGTGATGAGCCCAGTGCCCAATATAAAGTGTGTGCACCATGTGATGCGCCCAGTGCCCAATATAAAGTGTGTGCCCCAAGTGATGAGCCCAGTGTCCATTATAAAGAGTGTGTGCATTGTGATGAGCCCAGTGCCCAAAATAAAGTGTGTGCCCCATGTGATGCGCCCAGTGCTTGATATAAAGTGTGTGCCCCATGTGATGAGCCCAGTGCCCAATATAAAGTGTGTGCCCCATGTGTGATAAGCCCAGTGTTATGAAACACAGGGGGGATATTTTTGATTATCCCGCCGCTGCCAACGATATGTCATGAATTGGGGGTTGTTTGGTTACCCCAAGTTCCTTTCTTTAGGGGATTTATTTACATTCCACTTCCCAGTTCCGGTTTGGAGCTCGCAGCTCTCTAGCACCCTCCCTTATCTTCAGCTCAGACAGGGAGCTGCACCTAATATAATTAGTCACCAGAAAGGCTGCTTTGCTTTGTACTGGCTATTGGGCACACTGCAGTGAGGGCGATATAACTACTCCCATACAGGTGGGAAAAATAATTATCAACGCCGTCCGTCGCTGCCAGCTTCCCCAAAAGCTCAGGACACTTCCGCTGCCACCAGCTCCTATTTCCTATTTCATAACGGGTCAGGAGCCAACCCAATCAGTAGCAATGGCTTAGGTCAGAGGTCTTAGGGTAAGTTTTAGAGCAAGGAAAACAACGGTACCAAATATTATAACTTTTAGGGCTCATTTCCACTTGCAAGAGAAAAAATGGTCCGTAATCTGGACCGAAAAAACGGATGTAGCGTATGCGATTGTCATGCGAGTGTAATGCGAGTGCAATGCGATTTTTAATCGCACCATCCATTTTACATCCGTATGACATCCATATGCAATCCGTTTTTTTTCTCTGCAACTATTTTTATAGTCATTTACAGGACCATTTACAGTGTTCTAGGCCACAGAATGGTAATGTATCTGTAAAAAACAGACGGAATACGGATGGTCCGTATTCCATGCGTTTTTTTTTCTCGCACCCATTGACTTGCATTGGCGAGTCTCATCCAAGACTCGCAGCAAATCGCAGCATGCTGCGATTTTTTTCTCAGTCTGATTTTGGCGGAGAAAAAAATCGCTAATAAAAAGACACCTATTGAATAACATTGGTCCGAGTGCAATCCGATTTTTTATCGGATTGCACTCGCCCGTTTTCCTTGCAAGTGGAAATGAGCCCTAACTCCAAAAAAAGGTTAGACAGCGTTTACAAAAGTATATAAAAAGATATAAAAGGAGACAATTATCATATGTACAAGAACGATCACAAAATAAATGGGATTAAAGAAGAAAGTAAACATCCATTTGCTTCATTTCATTTTATGGCAGACCATGCGTCGTAGGGGAGGGGCGATGCATCAAAATGCATCACAGAGCGACTCTCAGCTAGGTGCCTGGACAAAGACTAGTGCAAAGTGACCTCCCACTATTTTGTACCTGTGCTGACCTCATGGGGTGGCTGAATACTCCCATTTTTGAAAGATATGAAATCCTGCTATCACCCATATCTATTAGGGTGAACCTCATAGAAGAAAGACAAACTTATCATTATGCTCAGTGCGACATGGGGGTTCATTTAAGTATAAACATGAAGTGAATACATGACCTGAGAATGGAGAAATCCATTCCTTGAATTTCATTGAGTTTGGATCGTAGAGATTTCAGTGGGTCAAGACATTGGGACAAGACATTCTTCCAATTTCCTGACACCCAGTGTCCAATATAAAGTGTGTGCAGCATGTGATGAGCCCAGTGCTCTATATAAAGTGTGTGGCCCATGTGATGAGCCCAGTGTCCAATAAAAAATATGTGCCCCATGTGATGAGCCCAGTGTCCATTATAAAGAGTGTGTGCATTGTGATGAGCCCAGTGCCCGAAATAAAGTGTGTGCCCCATGTGATGAGCCCAGTGCTCAATATAAAGTGTGTTCACCATGTGATGAGCCCAGTGCCCAATATTAAACGTGTGCCCCAAATGATGACCCAAGAGCCCGATATAAAGAGCGTGCCCCATGTGATGAGCCCAGTACTCAATATAAAGTGTGTGATGCATTTGATGAGCCCAGTGACCAATGCAAAGTGTGTGCTCAGTGTGATGAGCATAGAGCATATTGCCCTATATCCATCGTGTCTCCAGTGTGTGGAGTATATTGCCTATTTCCGGCGTTTGTCCAATGTTTGGAGTGTATTGCCCTATATCCGGTGTGTGTCTAGTGTATGGAGTGTATTGCCCTATATCCGGCATGTGTCCAGTGTGTGGAGTGTATTGCCCTTTATCCAGTGTCTTTCCAGTGTGTGGAGTGTATTGCCCTATATCTGGCATGTGTCCAGTGTATGGAGTGTATTGCCCTATATCCGGCATGTGTCTAGTGTGTAAAGTGTATTGCCCTATATCCGGCGTGTGTCCAGTGTGTAGAATTTATTGCCCTATATCCCGCGGGTGTCCAAGATGTGGGGTGTATTTCCCTATATCCGGAATGTGTTCAGTGTGAGGAGCGTCGTGCCCTATATCTAGCGTGTGTCCAGTGTGAAGAGCGTCGTGCCCTATATCCAGCATGTGTCCAGTGTGAGGAGTGTCATGCCCTATATCTGATGTGTTCCAGTGCAATAATTATAGGGGATAACTCAGGAGACTCTTTGCATGGAACTAGACAACTACAGGACACAGTTTTATAAGTGGTAAAGTCTATATTATCACACGGTGATTCAAACAGGTGCAGAGAGAAACTCAAGTCCCCAACACTTGGTGTAAATATTAATCTATTAGTCTATAGGGAACTTCGGAGGAAAACGCAATCATGCAGAAAGTCTATGAAGCACAGTTATTCTTGAGGATACTTGACACGAATAAATCTGTGTCTTAGTCCAGAATAAGATAGATATGCTTATAGGCAGTTCAAATCATATCTTAGCTCAACCAGGGAGGCCTGGGTAATAGTCTCAGGTTTTGCAGAGCAGAAACAGCTTACATGTCCAGCAAATGCAGATGAAGTAAACACGAGCAGCAGATGAAGGAGGATTACTGGATCTGGTGTATACAGCAGGAATTCAGAGCAGAGTAGCAGGATCACCCCACAGGTTCACAGGAGCAGGTGTATAGCCAGGGAGTAACCAGAGGTCAGGAGCTGGATGCAAGGCAGAATACTCTAGCACAGACTGAAGGCTGGGGTGGAGTTTTATAGCAGGAAGACACAGTGCACATGAGACCAAAGACGCCATCTTGGAAAAGGGCAGTAATGCACAAAAGGTAATAAAAATGTTCAGAGTCCTGACATTACTCCCTCCTTAGAAGTGGCCTCAGGACGATCCTGGACCTGGTTTCTCAGGGAATCTCTGATGAAAACGAGAAATCTTCTGTAGGGCATTGATGTTTTCCACAGGTTCCCAAGAGAAAAATCTTACCAGATTCCATGTTCAGCCCCTGGGGAGAGATGATATAACCTAAGAACTGTATCTCAGAACGATGGAACTCGCATTTCTCCGGCTTAATATACAGATGGTTCTCTTTTAGACGTCTTAAAACAGTTTTGACATGTTCTTCATGTTCCTGTAGACAGTCAGAAAAGATTAGTATATCGTCCAAATAGATCACTACAAACTGGTCCAACAAAACTCTGAAAATGTAATTAGCAAGGTGTTGAAACGTTGCAGGGGCGTTACAAAGCCCGAAGGGCATCGCAAGAGATTCAAAGTGTCCATACCGGCATCTGAATGCAGTCTTCCACTCATCCCCTGGATGAATACGCGCCAAATTATAAGCCCCACGAAGATCCAGTTTAGAGAACACCTTAGCATGGCGGACTCTTTCCAGTAATTCGGTAATCAGAGGCAAAGGGTAACGGTTTCGTACGGTTACCTTATTGAGTTCTTGATAGTCAACACAGGGTCTCAGGGTCCCATCCTTCTTCTTTACAAAAAAGATAGGTGCCCCTGCTGGTGAGGAAGAAGGACGTATGAATCCTTTGGCCAGATTTTCATCAATATACTCCTTTAAGGCTTGAATCTCAGGTGCCGCCAAAGGGTATACGTTACCAAAAGGAATAGCTGCTCCAGGAAACAGCTCAATGGGACAGTCATAATGCCTGTGTGGAGGAAGCTGATCTGCATTCTTCTTGTCACAGATGTCAGAGAACTCTTTATATGCTGGAGGTAAAGAAAATACCTGTACATGTGGTTCCGTTGCCGTGGACTCAGGGACAGCTTCTGTTAGCGCTGAGTTGCTCCTTGTTGGGAAGATAATCTCCTTGGTCTCCCAGCTGATAATTGGGTTCTGCGAACGCAACCAAAGAATGCCTAAAATCACAGGAAAATGAGGAGAAGAAATTAGCAAGAAAGAAAGTTGCTCCTGATGATTAGGCTCCAACAAAATTTCAAGGGGTACAGTCACCTGATCCACAGGCCCAGAGATTAAAGGTGACCCATCCACTGTTTCCATGGTAATTGGAGAGGCTCTTTGCTGAATTTCAATACCATGTTCCTTGGCAAATGCGATATCCATGAAATTGCCACCTGCACCAGAGTTAATCATAGCTGCACTGGAAATCTACTGTCCTGAACACAGGATCTTAATAGGGAGAGAACAGTGAGAGTTCTTTTCCATCAGCTCCTTGGGGGGTGAAGTCATAGAAAGTGAATGGAATACAGTGTTTAAAGGCAGGCTACATTCAGAGATGTCAGATTCATCATCACAGTTGTCATACTCCCCTAATGCTGCTAGCACCTTGTTAGGCCGTCTTGGACACTTAGGACAATTGATCAAGAAGTGGTCAGACTGGTCGCAGTAGAAACATAGACTTTCACGAAGGCGATGCTCCCGGCGCTCATTGATCTCGCGCCTCTGAATGGAATCAATTTGCATGGGCACCGCCTCCTCCTCCCGAGATGTTTTACCTTCAGGCTCTTTGGAAGGAAGGGAACAGTTAGAAACACGGTTATATGCAGCACATTTCTCCTGCCTATGCTCAGTAAGGCGAATGTCTATGCGAACACTATGCTGTATAAATGTCTCTACCTCTTGTGGTGACTCAGAGCGAGCTAGTTCATCTATTACAGTACTAGACAGACCCCTTTTAAAAATAGGCAATTGTGCATAACTGTCCCAATTGTATCTACTGCTAATCTCCTGAATTCAGTGGCATGCTCAATAACAGAACGTTTTGCCTGGCGTAAAGGCAACAAAGCAGATTCAGCGGTTGCACGGCGTTTAGGATCATCAAACATTAATGCCATAGCGGCCAAGAAATCATCCAAGTTATTTAACCGTGGGTCACGACTCAATCATCGGATTCGCCCAGGCGAGCGCTCGTGAGGTCAGTAGCATTATTACACACAATTCTTTGGATCTATCAGTAGGAAAACAGTCAGCATGCACATCAAAATATAGCATACATTGATTCACAAAGCCACAAAATTTGTCACGATCACCATTAAATCTGAATGGGGGCAACTTAGGTGGGCTAGCTGGTGGCGGTTGCCCAGAGGGTAAAGTCACTTGTGCAGCTATTTGCGTGCTTATGTCCTGAAAAGCCCGTCCATACTGGGACTCTATGCCAGCAAGTTTGTTTTCCTGGGCTGCCATGCGGTTGCTTAAGTCCTGCAAAGTTTGTTCAAACATTTGTTGATTGTGTTCAAAGCTTCTAAACTTCTTTTGCAGACCTTCCACATCTTTCTGCAGTGATCTAATTATGGAAAACACCTGCTCTAATCTGCTTTCTGCAGTCATTGTTCCAGCAGTCTCCTATTTTGTGGCTAGAGTATCCTGTAATAATTATAGGGGATAACTCAGGAGACTCTTTGCGTGGAACTAGACAACTACAGGACACAGTTTTATAAGTGGTAAAGTCTATATTATCACACGGTGATTCAAACAGGTGCAGAGAGAAACTCAAGTCCACAACATTTGGTGCAAATAATAAACGCAGCTTAGCAGTCTATAGGAAGCTTCAGAGGAAAATGCAATCAAGCAGAAAGTCTATGAAGCACAATTATTCTTGAGGAAACTTGACACGTATAAATCCTTGTCTAAAGGTACCTTCACACTAAGCGACTTTGCAGCGATAACGATAGCGATCCGTGACGTTGCAGCATCCTGGATAGCGATATCGTTGTGTTTGACACGCAGCAGCGATCTGGATCCCGCTGTGATATCGCTGGTCGCTGAATAAAGTCCAGAACTTTATTTGGTTGTCAGATCGGCTTGTATCGTCGTGTTTGACAGCGAAAGCAACGATGCCAGCAATGTTTTACAATGGTAACCAGGGTAAATATTGGGTTACTAAGCGCAGGGCCGCGCTTAGTAACCCGATATTTACCCTGGTTACCATTGTAAAAGTAAAAAAAAAAAACAGTACATACTCACCTTCTGATGTCTGTCACGTCCCCCGGCGTCCGCGCTGCTGCTCAGAGCTTCCTGCACTGAATGTGTCAGTGCCGGCCGTAAACTAAAACACAGCGGTGACGTCACCACTCTGCTGTTAGGGCCGGCGCTTACACAGTGCAGGGAAGCGGACGCCGGGGGACGCGAATGTAAGTATGTAGTGTTTGTTTTTTTACATTTACACTGGTAACCAGGGTAAACATCGGGTTACTAAGCGCAGCCCTGCGCTTAGCAACCCGATGTTTACCCTGGTTACCCAGGGACTTCGGCATCGTTGGTCGCTGGAGAGCTGTCTGTGTGACAGCTCTCCAGCAACCAAACAGCGACGCTGCAGCGATCGGCATCGTTGTCGATATCACTGCAGCGTCGCTTAATGTGACGGTACCTTTAGTCCAAACACAGATACATTTGCTTATAAGGCAGTTCAAATAATATCTTTAGCTCAACCAGGGAGGCCTGGTTAATAGTCTCAGGTTATTGCAGAGCAGTACAGCTTACATGTCCAGCAAATGCAGATGGAAATAAACACGAGCAGCAGATGAAGGAGGATTACTGGAAACTTGTGTATGCAGCAGGAACTCAGAGCAGAGTAGCAGGATCACCACACAGGTTCACAGGAGCAGGTGTATAGCCAGGGAGTAATCAGAGGTCAGGAGCTGGATGCAAGGCAGAATACTCTAGCACAGACTGAAGGCTGGGGTGGAGTTTTATAGCAGGAAGACACAGTGCACATGAGAACAAAGATGCCATCTTGGAAAAGGGCTGTAATGCACAAAAGGTAATAAAAATGTTCAGAGTCCTGACATCCAGTGTGAGGTGCGTCGTGCCCTATATCCGTCATGTGTCCAGTTTGTGGAGTGTATTGCCCTATATCCAGCATGTGTCCAGTGTGAGGATTGTCGTGCCCTGTCACAATAATGTAAAATGCCATGGTCTGAGGGATTTTTGCACATGTGACCATGGTCCAAGACACACCACCTGGAACCTTCCCTGGCTTGCCTGTAACCTTACACCCTCTCCTCTCTCCTTCCTTCCCCCCTCCTGTAGGAATTTTAGTTAGCAAGGAGTGTGTACAAGTCTCTTTGTCTGAAATCCATGTGCTTGCTGTATTGGGAGGGAGAAATTACAGAAGCCGTAATGCAATGCCATTGTGTAATAGAAATATGACAGATGCATATTCAGAACGTGCTTTGATATACTTCGCTACGGTGCCTTTTGCTAAACTCTAGCTCCAAAAGAACCAGAGAAATGGATTTCTCCTGAACTTTGTGGAATAGCTAGTCCGAGTGTGGTATCATTAGAAAGCTAATTTCAATATAAGATGAATGATGTGTGTGCCGTTGCTCTGCGAGATTCTCCAGGCAAGTTAGGATAAGGATAAGTGTTGCTAGCAAATCTGTACCTCTGAGAAAAGGGGAGGGCGATGGTAACTCAACCCCCTTTAGTGATGTCACAGCCTACAAGTATAAGTTACTGCCAGTCAGCCCAGCCTTCAGTCTTGCCTGAGAAGCTGTTGCACCAAGACCCTTTGATGCATTGGGATGTCTGGCTCCTCCCATCAGCCTGGTTAGCCTGGAACGATCTAAGCAACATGTGAGTGTTCATATTTTTTAATCCCTTTTTTTTGTAATTGCTTGTGTATAACTTAATTGTCTCAAATTGCTAAATCTTTATATACCTTTTGTAAACACTGCCTACCTTTTTGGAGTAAAATATAAAATGTATTAGTTTGTCTTCTCCATGTTCTATAACTAATTTTCATGTGCCTGAAGTTAATTACGCTTCTAATTTGGGTTGTCTCGAACCCCACTGTTGAGGAATCTGAGCTGGTGGCAGCGAAGTGTGTTCTGGGCTAGGTGGGTAAAGCTGGCAGTGACAGAACGGTGTTTTATAAGCCATTGTCTAGCTGCGGCCTGAACATTTATAATTTTCTCGCTGCAGCGTGCCTGATAGCCAGTCCACAGTGAAGCGGCACATCAGGCAACTAATTATCCTAGGTGTAGTTCCCTGACTGACCTGAGGGTAAGAGGGGCGCTGGAGAGCTGCAAGTTCCGAGGCAGAACTGGAAAGCGGGATATGCATAAATTCCTGCAGTTCGTGACATATTGTAGCAGCAGTGGGCTAACTAAAATAAGCCCCTGCGGTAAATTGATAAGTCAATAGCCTTGTTTGTGATTTTATCACGTTAGCAGTGGTGGGATAACTAAGATAAGCCCCCTGCACATGTGATAGCCGTGTGCTGGCCAAAGGTCACCCCCCTTTTCGTGACATGCCCTATATGTGTGTGTCCATTGTAAGAAGCGTCGTGCCCTATATCCGGCATGTGTCCAGTGTGAGAAATGTTGTACCCCTCTATCCGGTGTCTGTCCAGTGTAAGGAGCGTCGTGCCCTATATCTAGCGTGTGCCAGTGTGAAGAGTGTATTGCCCTATATCTGGTGTATGTCCAGTGTGAGGAGTATATTGCCCTATATCTGGTGTATGTCCAGTGTGAGGAGTATATTGCCCTATATCTGGTGTATGTCCAGTGTGAAGAGTGTATTGCCCTATATCTGGTGTATGTCCAGTGTGAGGAGTATATTGCCCTATATCTAGCATGTGTCCAGTGTGTGGAGCGTATTTCCCTATATCCGGGATATGTCCAGTGTGCAGCGTATTTCCCTATGTCCAGTGTCAGGAGTGTTGTACCCTCTATCCGGTGTGTGTCCAATGTGAGGAGCTTCGTGCCCTATATCTAGCGTGTGTCCAGTGTATGGAGCGTCATGCCCTATATCCGGCATATGTCCAGTGTGAGGAGTATATTGCCCTATACCCGGTGTATGTCCAGTGTGAGGAGTATATTGCCCTATATCCGGCATATGTCCAGTGTGGAGCGTATTTCCCTGTGTCCAGTGTGAGGAGTGTTGTACCCTCTATGTGATGTGTGTCCAGTGTGAGGAGCTTCGTGCCCTATATCTAGCGTGTGTCCAGTGTGAGGAGCGTCGTGCCCTATATCCCGCCTGTGTCCCATGTGACCTGTATTTAGAGAGCCTCCATCTATCATGTACTCCATGTCTGTTGTGTTCTTGTGTTCCCTCCTTACCCTGCGGTTTGTCTCCTGCACAGGTGATCACGGTCAGGGAACCTCTGCGTTGGGAACAGGTAATGATGACCTGTCAGTGATGACATTGAACATGGCCTCCAAATTTCTCGGTTAACGCCTCCCCTTCCCTGTACAGGTGACATGTTAGCCATTTTATTTGGCGTCCTCTTTGCGGTTACAGCGGTGGCGTTTTATGTATATGTGAGGAAAAGCCGGAAGAGGAACCAAAGGTAACATGACTGGCGAGAGCGGATCCACCCCGTGACTGTATCCCAACCAATCTGCTCCAAAATAGGGGTTCATGAGTGATAGTGGAGCACAAGGGGTTACATCCCAATGACCTCCACCACCCCGCTCCTAGAATCCTCTAGATTGGGCAGGATCTAGCATGTGAAGGAGCACAAACTGAGGCAAGACAGCTATCTAGTACATGTGTAACAAGGCTGACCTATGGTAGATGTGGTGAATTGTTCAAAGGCACAGTACATAGACAGAATCCGCTGAGCAAACGGTCAGTGAGCACCCCCGGTCCCTTGCACATAGACAGACGGGACCAACACAGCTTTCCCCACAGGTTACCTTCTATTCCTCTGGTCCCAGCAGTCCAGGCAAATAAGAGTCTGGAAGGCAGCTGTACTCCAACAGGGAAAAGGAACTTTTATTCAACAAACAATGCAGGATGGACAAAAAGACAATTTCAACACTTCACGTGCTGCGGCCGTACCCACAACGTTCACAGTGGCCAAGATCCGCAATCATCCAATCGCTGGCATCTGGGCACCTGAGACTCCTTCAGCGAAGGCCCTTCCCAAGTCCTGGGGACCTGTGTTGTTAGCATTCAGTCAGTATAGCTCCTTGGTCCGGGGCAGCAGATCTCTCCCATTCGGGAGCCTGGCAATGCACCGTCCATCTGTATCACACATCTGCCCTAGACAACGTGCCAGGCTTTCTACTTGCAGACCAAGACTTCGTGTCTGCTCTGGATGCTGCTGACCCAGCCCCCTAAGTTACTTAACTCTTTCCCTACTTCTAACACACAGTTACATACATTACAATAGTAAACATTAGGACCAGGCAAACACAGCATGATACATTAAGAATACATAACATATTTATATACAGTGCACAGGGGGTCACACTGAAGGAGAGGAGGGTGCAACTGAGGGAACCTACCACCCCCTTACACTCCCCCTCCTTAAACATGGCCACCCCTGGCCATGGCAACCTGGATGAACAAATATAACAACAGACTCCCAGTCTCTCTGCAGGAAGGTCAATAATGCTTCTGGGGACAGTCTTCCCCTCCCTCCTTTCAGCAGACCACGGGCCCTTTTAGCGATGGTGGGCTGCATGTTAAATATGGGGCCAGCCCAAGCGTTAAAGTGGGGCAAAGTTCAGGAGCACACAGTCCAGCAGCCACGGTGCACCAACGGTGCAAAACAAAACTGGGAGGAGGGGAAAACAAACAACATTAGCCATTACCAGGTGGACAAACTTGACACCCTTATCCTTGGGCGTCATTTAGAGCTTACTGCCCTCTTTGGGAGGCGAAACAGTCCCTTACTCTGGGTATAACCGGCACCGATATCAAATCTTAACTGTATATAGTGTATAGTGTACATTTAATATACAGTGATCACCAGTGACATTATACACAGGAGCTCTGTATGTAGTGCACAGGTAATACAGTGATCACCAGTGACATTATACACAGGAGCTCTGTATATAGTGTCAGTGTACAGGTAATACAGTGATCACAGTGACATTATACACAGGAGATCTGTATGTAGTGCACAGGTAATACAGTGATCACCAATGACATTATACACAGGAGCTCTGTATATAGTGTCAGTGTACATGTAATTTACAGTGAACACCAGTGACATACACAGGAGCTCTTTATATAGTGTCAGTATACAGATAATACAGTGACCACCAGTGACACTATACACAGGAGCTCTGTATATAGTGTCAGTGTACAGGTAATATACAGTGATCACTAGTGACATTATACACAGGAGCTCTGTATATAGTGTATAGGGCACAGGTAATACAGTGATCACCAGTGACATTATACACAGGAGCTCTGTATATAGTGTATAGTGTACAAGTAATATACAGTGATCACCAGTGATATTATACATAGGAGCTCTGTATGTAGTGTCAGGTAATACAGTGACCACCAGTGACATTATACACAGGAGCTCTGTCTATAGTGTCAGTGTACAGATAATACAGTGACCACCAGTGACGTTATACACAGGAGCTCTGTATATCGTGTCAGTGTACAGGCAATATACAGTGATTACCAGTGACATTATACACAGGAGCTCTGTATATCGTGTCAGTGTACAGGCAATATACAGTGATTACCAGTGACATTATACACAGGAGCTCTGTATACAGTGTCAGTATGCAGGTAATACAGTGATCACTAGTGACATTATACACAGGAGCTCTGTATATAGTGTCAGTGTACAGGTAATACAGTGACCACCAGTGACATACATAGGAGCTCTATATATAGTGTCAGTGCACAGGTAATACAGTGATCACCAGTGACATTATACACAGGAGCTCTGTATATAGTGTATAGTGTACAAGTAATATACAGTGATCACCAGTGATATTATACACAGGAGCTCTGTATATAGTGTACAGGTAATACAGTGACCACCAGTGACATTATACACAGGAGCTCTGTCTATAGTGTCAGTGTACAGATAATACAGTGACCACCAGTGACATTATACACAGGAGCTCTGTATATCGTGTCAGTGTACAGGCAATATACAGTGATTACCAGTGACATTATACACAGGAGCTCTGTATATCGTGTCAGTGTACAGGCAATATACAGTGATTACCAGTGACATTATACACAGGAGCTCTGTATATAGTGTCAGTGTACAGGTGATATACAGTGATCACTAGTGACATTATACACAGGAGCTCTGTATACAGTGTCAGTATGCAGGTAATACAGTGATCACTAGTGACATTATACACAGGAGCTCTGTATATAGTGTCAGTGTACAGGTAATACAGTGACCACCAGTGACATACATAGGAGCTCTATATATAGTGTCAGTATACAGGTAATACAGTGATCACCGGTGACATTACATACACACACTGACTCACCAGTGACGCCTCTAGTTGAAGTCCTTCATCTTCGCTTTTCTATTTGATCCAGCACAGACCGCCATCACTGCTTCCAGTCGGGATTCGTCTCTGCAGAAAATAAGATGCAGTTATCTACAGGTGATCACTTGTAGAGCATATTTCCCACTTTTTCCCTGACTTTTATGCTACGTCAGATAAAGAAAAAAGCGACATAGTGCCGCCCTGCACAGTAACAGGACCCCTCTTTTGTCCTCCCCCATAGAAGACAGCATCCTCAAAAGTAAATTAAATTACAGCAGTAATAATGTTCCCTGATTGGCCCTTACGGTAATTATGTCCCCACTGACCACCATAAACCAATACTGTATGTTCCTCATCTTGACACACATACAGTAATTATGTAACCCGTGTATTTAATAAGGTCCCAGATCTTGGACCCTTTTATTTAATGTCCCCATTCTGGGCTCCATTATGTTGCCCCCATCCTGGGCCCCTATGTCCACTTTAATAATGTCCCCATCCTGGACCCCTTTATTTAATAATGTCCCCATCCTGGGCCCCTTTGTTTAATAATGTACCCATCCTAGGCCCCTTTCAGTAATAATATCCCCATGCTGGTCCCCTTCCAGTAATAATGTCCCCATTATAAGCCTCTTCCAGTAATTATGTCCCCATCCTGGACCCTTTCCTGCAATAATATCCCCATCCTGAGCACTTTACAGTAATAATGTTCCCATCTTGGGCCCATTACAGTAATAATGTCCCCATCCTGAGCCCCTTACAGTACTAATGTCCCCATTAAGGGCCCCTTCCAGTAATTATCTCCCCATCCTGGGAGCCTTTATTTAATAATGTCCCCATCCTGGGCCCCTGACAATAATAATGTCCCCATCCTGAGGCCCTTACAGTAATAATGTCCCCATCCTGAGCCCCTTACAGTAATAATGTCCCCAGTCCCTATCCTGGGCCTCTTACAGTAATAATGTCCCCATCCTGTGCCTACTTTATTTAATAATGTCCCCATCCTGGGCCCCTTTGTTTAATAATGTACCCATCCTAGGCCCCTTCCAGTAATAATATCCCCATGCTGGTCCCCTTCCACTAATAATGTCCCCATTATAAGCCTCTTCCAGTAATTATGTCCCCATCCTGGACCCTTTCCTGCAATAATATCCCCATCCTGAGCACTTTACAGTAATAATGTTCCCATCTTGGGCCCATTACAGTAATAATGTCCCCATCCTGAGCCCCTTACAGTACTAATGTCCCCATTAAGGGCCCCTTCCAGTAATTATCTCCCCATCCTGGGAGCCTTTATTTAATAATGTCCCCATCCTGGGCCCCTGACAATAATAATGTCCCCATCCTGAGGCCCTTACAGTAATAATGTCCCCATCCTGAGCCCCTTACAGTAATAATGTCCCCAGTCCCTATCCTGGGCCTCTTACAGTAATAATGTCCCCATCCTGTGCCTACTTTATTTAATAATGTCCCCATCCTGGGCCCCTTTGTTTAATAATGTACCCATCCTAGGCCCCTTCCAGTAATAATATCCCCATGCTGGTCCCCTTCCACTAATAATGTCCCCATTATAAGCCTCTTCCAGTAATTATGTCCCCATCCTGGACCCTTTCCTGTAATAATATCCCCATCCTGAGCACTTTACAGTAATAATGTTCCCAACTTGGGCCCATTACAGTAATAATGTCCCCATCCTGAGCCCCTTACAGTACTAATGTCCCCATTATGGACCCCTTCCAGTAATTATCTCCCCATCCTGGGAGCCTTTATTTAATAATGTCCCCATCCTGGGCCCCTGACAATAATAATGTCCCCATCCTGAGCCCCTTACAGTAATAATGTCCCCATCCTGAGCCCCTTACAGTAATAATGTCCCCAGTCCCCATCCTGGGCCCCTTACAGTAATAATGTCCCCATCCTGTGCCTACTTTATTTAATAATGTCCCCATCCTGGGACACTTTATTTAATGTCCCCATCCTGTGTTGCCTTATGTCGCCCCATCCTGGGACCCTATGTTATCTCATCCTGGGTTCTTATGTCCACTTTAATAATGTCCCCATCGTGGGCCCCTTACAGTAATAATGTCCCCATCCTGGGCTTCATTATTTAATGTCCACATCCTGTGTTGCCTTATGTTGCCCCATCCTGGGACCCTATGTAGCCCCATCCTGGGCTCGTATGTCCACTATAATAATGTCCCCATCCTGGACCCTGTCCTGTAAGAATATCCCCATCCTGAGCACTTTACAGTAATAATGTCCCCATCCTGAGCTATTTACAGTAATAATGTCCCCATCCTGGGCCTCTTTATTTAATGTCCCCATCTTGTGTTCCCTTATGTCGCCCCATCTTGGGCTCTTATGTCCACCTTAATAATGTCCCCATCCTGGGAACCCTATGTAAGCTTCTATGTCCACTACCCTGGCCAATCACAGAAGGGGGGATTCTTCTCATTTTCCTGCATGCTTCGGTGTCCTCTTGTGGGTTCATGTTTGGCATGGTCATTGAAATGGCCCCTGACTGCTGCTGTGACAGTGAACAAGAAGAAACCATGGCGTGCACTTTGTGTGGGACCTTCGAGGTGCCGGTGAATCGGGATGGAGAGCCCTGTAAACAAGTGGTAGTGAGTCACGGCACAGTCCTAAGGAACATTTGTGGACAGTTTATTTCACATATAGTGGTAAGACAAAGGCGCTGATATGAAAGAAGGTGCAGGGAATAAAGTGACCACAAAATAACGAGGGTCTAATTCACCCTGCGAAGAAGGAACATGACACGAGAGTCAGCTCCACGTACAAGAACACCAATTATAAGGCAGGATAGAACCCCGGAGACAAGACTATATAAACACATGAGGACGCTCGTCAAGGTGAATGCCCGAGGGATAACCTTTATTAATGAAAAACAGGAGAGATTGATGGAGATCCACATCCACAAGAGATAGAGCCCCTGAGGGAGCTGCTGTACCTGGAGACACAGGACTGACGAGATCCAACACAAGAGACATTGAGCATCATTTACCCCGACGCGCGTCCTAGCTCCAACAATTGGTCTTGTCAGTCCTGTGTCTCCAGGTACAGCAGCTCCCTCAGGGGCGCTATCTCTTGTGGATGTGGATCTCCATCAATCTCTCCTGTTTTTCATTAATAAAGGTTACCCCTCGGGCATTCACCTTGACGAGCGTCCTCATGTGTCTTGTCTCCGGGGTTCTATCCTGCCTTATAATTGGTGTTCTTGTGTGTGGAGCTGACTCTCGTGCCTTGTCCATGTGAATAAGACCCTCGTAGGGTTGGAACGTTATTTTTTTGTCGCTAAATTCCCTGCACCTTCTTCCATATCAGCGCCTTTGTCTTACCACTATAAGTGAAATAAACTGTCCACAAATGTTCCTCAGGACTGTGCGGCGACTCACTACCACTTACAGCTGTGACCGGATGCTCAGTGACAGGCCGCGCACTCACGTCACATAGCAGTAGAATTGAGAGGTCGGCGGCCCGTCACACATCAGTGCGCCCTGTCACAGCTGGAGCCGGCGTTCATCATGATGTGCATCGTCGCCAGGGCCGGCTCCAGGTTTTCATGGGCCCCTGATGAAAGAGTCTCAGTGGCCCCTTAACACATACTACAATTCCTGATGCACAGATAAGAACTATCAGTACAGTACAATGACAAAGATTTCACTTCTTACATTACATGAGTGATATCTATTGTACATTCTACAATTGCTCAGAAACCAGCGAATCCCTACAGCGCACAGAGTGACTGCAGACTTATAAGTATGGATGGGGTGGTATGGTCCTCCATGCAGTATAATCGGCACCACATAGTCCTCCATACAGTATAATGGGCACCACATAGTCCTCCATACAGTATAATGGGCACCACATAGTCCTCCACCCAGTATAATCGGCACCACATAGTCCTCCATACAGTATAATCGGCACCACATAGTCCTCCATACAGTATAATGGGCACCACATAGTCCTCCATACAGTATAATGGGCATCACATAGTCCTCCATACAGTATTATGGGCACCACATAGTCCTCAATACAGTATTACGGGCACCACATAGTCCTCCATACAGTATAATGGGCATCACATAATCCTCCATACAGTACAATGGGCGCCATATAGTCCTCCATACAGTATAATCGGCACCACATAGTCCTCCATACAGTATAATGGGCACCACATAGTCCTCCATACAGTATAATGGGCACCACACAGTCCTCCATACAGTATAATGGGCACCACATAGTCCTCCATACAGTATTATGGGCACCACATAGTCCTCCATACAGTATTATGGGCAGCACATAGTCCTCCATATAGTATTATGTGCACCACATCGTCCTCCATACAGTATAATGGGCACCACATAGTGCTCCATACAGTATTATGGGCACCACATAGTCCTCCATACAGTATTATGGGCACCACATAGTCCTCCATACAGTATTACGGGCACCACATAGTTCTCCATACAGTATAATGGGCATCCTCCATACAGTATAATGGGCACCACATAGTCCTCCATACAGTATTATTGGTGCCACATAGTCCTCTGTGCAGTATTATGAGCATCACATAGTCCTCCCTACAGTATTATGAGCACCACATAGTCCTCCTTATAGTATTTTGGGCACCAAATAGTCCTCAATACAGCATTATGGGCACAACATAGTCCTCCATACAATATTATGAGCACCACATAGTCCTCCATACTGTATTATGGGTGCCACATAGTCCTCCATGCAGTATTATGAGCAACACATAGTCCTCCTTGCAGTATTATGGGCATCACATAATTCTCCATGCAGTATTATGCACATCACATAGTCCACCATACAGCATTATGGGCACCACATAGTCACCACATAGTCCTCCATGCAGTATTATGCACATCACATAGTCCACCATACAGCATTATGGGCACCACATAGTCCTCCATTCAGTATTATGGGCACCACATAGTCCTCCATTCAGTATTATATGCACCATATTTGCTCCATACAGTATAATGGGCCACATACAGTATAGTGCTACATACAGTATAATAAGCCCCATATAATGCTCCATGCAGTATAAAGGGCCCCATATAATGCTCCATACAGTGCAATGGGCCCCATACAATGCTCCATACAATGTAATGGGCCCATATAATGCTACGTACAGTATAATGAGCCCCATATATTGCTCCATACAGTACATTGGGCCACATATAGTGCTACATACAGTATAATAAGCCCCATATAATGCTCCATACAGTATAATGGGTCCCATATAATGCTCCATACAGTATAATGAGCCCCATACAATGCTCCCTACAGTATAATGGCCTCATATATTGCTCTGTGTAGAATGGCCCTATATAATACTTCATACAGTATAATTGACCCATATATTGCTCCACATAGAACAATGGCCCCATATAATACTCCACACGGTATATAATGGGCCTCATATATTGTGCCATACAGTATAATGGGCCTAATATATTGCTCCATATAGCATAATGAGCCCCATATAATGCTCGATACAGTATAATGGCTCCTTATACTACCTGGAAAGAATAATGGCCCCCATAAAATGCTCCACACAGTATAATCACCTCATATATTGCTCCATAAAGAATAATGGCCTCATATAATGCTCCACAGTATATAATGGCACCACATAGTCCTCCGTACAGTTATATGGGGACCACATAGTACTCCATACAGTATTATGTGGACCACATAGTCCTAAATACAGTATTAAGGGCACCACACAGTCCTCCATACAGTATTATAGTCACCACATAGTCCTACATTTAGTATTATTGGCACCACATAGTCCTCCATACAGTATTATGGGCACCATATATTGCTTCATACAGTATATTGGGAGACATATAGTGCTCCATAGAGTATAACAGGCACCACATAGTCCTCCATGCAGTATTATGGGCACCAAATATTGCTCCATGCAGTGTAATGAGCCCCATATAATGCTCCATACAGTATAATGTGCCCATATAATGCTCCACACAGAATAATGGCCCCATATATTTCTCTGTATCGACTAATGGCCGCATATAATGCTCCATACAATGTAATTGTGCCATATATTGCTCCATATAGAATAATGGTCCCATAGAATGCTTTGCACAGTATATAATGGGCCCGATGTATTGTTCCATACAGTATAATGGGCCCAATATATTGTTCCATATAGTATAGCGGGCCCCATATAATCCACCATACAGTAAAATGGCCCATATATTACTCCATACAGTTTAATGGGCCCCATATATTGCCCGATATAGTATAATGGGCCCCATATAATGCTCCATACAGTATAATTCCCCTATATATTGCTCCATATAGAATAATGGCCTCATATAA
This sequence comes from Ranitomeya variabilis, assembly GCF_051348905.1. Lineage (NCBI taxonomy): Eukaryota > Metazoa > Chordata > Amphibia > Anura > Dendrobatidae > Ranitomeya > Ranitomeya variabilis. The sequence continues at coordinate 6,082,971 of NC_135232.1, read as the reverse complement.
TGCCACACATTATATAATGGCCCCCAAATATTGCTCCATACCATATAATGGCCCCACATAATGCTCTATACAGAATAATTGACCTATATAATGCTCCATACAGAATAATTAATGGGCCCCATAAAATATAATAATAATCTTTATTTTTAAATAGTGCTAACATATTCCGCAGCACTTTACAGTTTTGCACACTGTCCCCGATGGGGCTCACAATCTAAATTTCCTGTCAGTATGTCTTTGGAGTGTGGGAGGAAACCAGAGAACCCGGAGGAAGCCCACGCAAACACGGGAAGAACATACAAACACCTTCCAGCTGTTTTCCAAGGTGGGATTAGAACCCAGGACTCCAGCGCTGTAAGGCTGCAGTGCTATCCACTGAGCCACCGTGCTCCATACAGAATAATGGCCCCATATACTGCTTCATACAGTATAATGGCTCCAGATATTGTTCCACACAGTAAATGGGCCCGATATATTGCTCAATACATTCTAATAGGCCGCATATATTGCTCCATACAGTAAAATGGGCCCCATCTAATGCTCCATACATTAAAAGAAATCAAATACTCACCTCTCCCGTTACCCAAAAGGCCTGGACTGCTCAGTGATTTCTGACTCTCTGTGCTGCTCAAGACAGAGGGCATGCAGTAGTGACATCATCGCGCCCTCTGTTTTTCTCCTTCCTTCTTCTCTCTTTCGGGCCCACCAGGCATTTCACCAGTATCCCACCAGGCCAGTCTGACCCTGCAGAAGACCAGGCCCAGTGTATTCCTGTCTTCATGTAGGAGAGTAGTGAAGTCATACATGGAACTGAGCTGGGAATAGACCAAGTCCAGTGTATTCCCATTATCATGTGTAGGAGAGTTAGTGAGGGCACGCATGGAGCGGGGCGGGGAGAAGTCCAGGTCCAGTGTATTTCCATTATCATGTGTAGAAGAGCTAGTGAGGTCATACACAGAGCAGAGTGGGGAAAAGATCAGGTTCAGTGTATGCCCATCCTCATGTGTAGGGGAGTTCGTAAGACTATATATGGAGCAGAGCCAGGAGATGAGGTCCAATATATTTCTTTTCTAATGTAGGAGAATAATGAGGTCATGCATGGAACAGAGGTGGGAGAAGACCAGGTTTAGTGTATTGCCATCATCATGTAGAATTAGTAAGGTCATACGTGGAGCAGAGGCAGGCGAAGACCAGGTCCAGTGTATTCTTACCCTCATCTGTAAGAGAGGTAGCAAGGTTATACATGGAACAGAGCTGAGATAACACCAGGTTCAGTGTATTCCCATCTTCATGTGTTGGAAATTTAATAAGGGCAAACACAGAGCAAAGCCAGTAGAAGACCAGGCTGAGTGTATTCCCATCTTCATGTGTAGGAGAGTTAATGAGATCATACATGGAGCAAAGCTGGGAGAAGACTAGGTCCAGTGTATTCCCATTCTCATGTGTAAGAAAGTTTGTGGGATCATACACTGAACCAAGCCAGTAAAAGATCAGGTCCAATGTATTACCATCTTAATGTGTAGGAGAGTTAGTGAGTTTATACATGGAACAGGGCAGGGAGAAGACGAGATCCAGTGTATTCCCATCTCCATGTTTAGGAGATTTTGTAAGGTCATACACTGAGTAGAGCTATGAGAAAACCAGGTCTGGTGTACTACAACCTTCATGTGTAGGAGTTTGAGTCAGGTCATACACTGAGCAGAGCTGGGAGAAATCCAGGTACTGTGTATTTCTACCTCCATGTGTAGGGCAGTTTGTAAGGTCATACATGGAGCAGATTCAGAAGACCAGGTCCAGTGTATTCCCATCATCATGTATAAGAGAGTTAGTGAGGTCATATACAAAGTAAAGCTGGGAGAAGAACGGGGCCAGTGTATTCCCATCCTCATCTGTTGGAGAGTTAATAAGGGGATTAATAGATCAGAGCTGGGAGAACACCAGGTTCAGTGTATTCCCATCCTCATGTGTAAGGGAGTTCATAAGGTCTTACACGTAGAAGACACGGGAGAAGACAAGGTCGAGTGTTTTCCCATCCTCATGTGTAAGAGAGTTAGTGAGGTCATATACGAAACAAAGCTGGGAGAAGATCAGGGCCAGTGTATTCCCATCCTCATCTGTTGGAGAGTTAATAAGGGGATTAATAGATCAGAGCTGGGAGAACACCAGGTTCAGTGTATTCCCATCCTCATGTGTAAGGGAGTTCATAAGGTCTTACACGTAGAAGACACGGGAGAAGACAAGGTCGAGTGTTTTCCCATCCTCATGTGTAAGAGAGTTAGTGAGGTCATATACGAAACAAAGCTGGGAGAAGATCAGGGCCAGTGTATTGCCATCCTTATCTGTTGGAGAGTAAAGGCCCCGTCTCACATAGCGAGATCGCTGCTGAGTCACAAGTTTTGTGACGCAACAGCGACCTCCATAGCGATCTCGCTATGTGTGACACGTACCAGCGATCAGGCCCCTGCTGTGAGATCGCTGGTCGTGTCGGAATGGCCTGGACCTTTTTTTGGTCGTTGAGGCCCCGCTGACATCGCTGAATCGGTGTGTGTGACACCGATCCAGCGATGTCTTCACTGGTAACCAGGGTAAACATCGGGTTACTAAGCGCAGGGCCGCGCTTAGTAACCCGATGTTTACCCTGGTTACCAGCGTAAATGTAAAAAAAACCAAACAGTACATACTCGCCTTTCGGTGTCCAGGTCCCTTGCCGTCTGCTTCCTGCTCTCACTGACTGCCGCCGTACAGTGAGAAGTGAGAGCACAGCAGTGACGTCACCGCTGCGCTCTGCTCTCAGTGTACGGCGGCTCAGTCAGAGCAGGAAGCAGACGGCGAGGGACCTGGACACCGAAAGGCGAGTATGTACTGTTTGTTTTTTTTGGTAACCAGGGTAAACATCGGGTTACTAAGCGCGGCCCTGCGCTTAGTAACCCGATGTTTACCCTGGTTACCCGGGTGCTGCAGGGGGACTTCGGCATCGTTGAAGACAGTTTCAACGATGCCGAAGTCGTTCCCCTGATCGTTGGTCGCTGGAGAGAGCTGTCTGTGTGACACCTCCCCAGCAACCACACAGCGACTTACCAACGATCACGGCCAGGTCGCATCGCTGGTCGTGATCGTTGGTAAATCGCTTAGTGAGACGGGGCCTTTAGTAAGGTCATTAATGGAGCAGAGCTGTGAGAAGGCCAGGTTCAGTGTATTCCTATCCTCATGTGTAAAGGAGTTAGTGGGATCATACACTGAGCCAAGCAAAGAGAAGACCAGGTCCAGTGTATTACCGTCTTCATGTGTAGGAGAATTAGTAAGGTAGTACATGGAACAGAGCCGTTAGAAGAGGAGATTCAGTGTATTCCCATTCTCATGTGTAGGAGAGTTAGTAAGGTCGTACACTGAGTAGAGCTATGAGAAGACCAGGCCCGGTGTAGTCCAGCCTTCAAGTGTAGGAGTTCATTCAGGTCATTCACTGAGCAGAGCTGGAAGAAGTCCAGGTCCAGTGTATTCCTGCTTTCATGTTTAGGATATTTTGTAAGGTCCAGTGTTTTCCAGACCTCATATGTAGGAGAGTTATGTTCATATATTTATTAGTTACCTTTAATCTTATTTCCTTCAGGTCGTTGGATTCTAAATCAAATGTCATCTATAAAGCTGCAACAGCAGAGGAGAACATGGCATGACCGGCACAGATTGATAAAGGGATTGTGGGTGTATATAGTCTATATAGCAGCAACATAGAGTGGACCCCAAGGTGGGAGGATGTCATAGAGATGTGTGTTTGGGGGATTGTCACTTACAGACATCTGTCAGGTGTGTGGTGTGGGAGTAATTGTAACTCGAGGAGGTCATGTTTTTTGTGGGAGGGCCTGTCCTTGGTATTCTGTGTGTGGGGAGGGTATTGTCACTTGTAGAGCTTATCCCACTTGTAGGTTTTCTTGGGGTGAAATTGTTATTGGTAGGGCCTGTTCTAGGTGTGGAAGGGATAGTCACTAGCAGGGCCTGTCTAGAATGTTATTGGGTGTAACCTATTGGCTTATCTTGGCTGTGGAGGGATTGTCACATGTAGGGTTTCTCTTGAGTATTCAGGTAATGGTAATTGCACCCGTAGGACATTTCCTGGGTGTACTTGGGTGTCACCAGGAGAGCCTATCCTTGGTGTGGGAGATATTGTCACCAGTAGGGTTTTTCCTGAGATGTGGGGGATTGTCACCAATTGGGCCTGTCCTGGGTGTGGAGGCATTGTCATCTGCAGTGCCTTCCCTTGATACTTTTCAGAGTTAACAGTAGGGACAGTCCTGGTTGTGGGGGAATTATTACCAGTAGGGCCTGACCTTGATATTGTTGGGTGTCACCAGTAAGGTCTGTTGTGGGTGTGTGTGTGTGGGGGGGTTGTCACAAGCAGGGCATTTCATTCATGCTGTTTGGTGTCAGCAGTAAGGCCTCTACAGGGTGTTGTTTGGTGGCACAAGGAGGGTCTGCCCTGCGTAGTACTTGTCACCAAGAGGACCTGTCCCGAAGGATTTCAGTGGCACCATAAAGACCTGTTCCTGGATACCATCGGGTGTCAGCAGTAGGGCCTGTCCTAGGTGTCACTTCATGTCACCAGAAGGCCTGTCCCGTAGTCATTGCATGTCACCTGCTCTGGGTATGGTTGGGTCTCAGCAGTATGGGTTATTGTAAGTGTCATTTGGTGTCACCAGAGGGCCTGTCCAGTGCAGCGTTTGGTGTCACCATTAGGGTTGGTTCCCAGTAGTCATTGCATGTCACCTGTCTTGGGTATGGTTAGGTCTCAGCAGTATGGGCTATTGTTTCTGTCATTTGGTGTCACCAGAGGGCCTGTCCAGTGCACGTTTGGTGTCACCATTAGGGTTGGTTCCCAGTAGTCATTGCATGTCACCTGTCTTGGGTATGGTTGGGTCTCAGCAGTATCGACTATTGTAGGGTGTCATTTGGTGTCACCAGAGGGCCTGTCCAGTGCAGCGTTTGGTGTCACCATTAGGGTTGGTTCCCAGTAGTCATTGCATGTCACCTGTCTTGGGTATGGTTGGGTCTCAGCAGTATGGGCTATTGTTTCTGTCATTTGGTGTCACCAGAGGGCCTGTCCAGTGCACGTTTGGAGCCACCATTAGGGTTGGTTCCCTGTAGTCATTGCAAGTCATCTGTCTTGGGTATGGTTGGGTCTCAGCAGTATCGGCTATTGTAGGGTGTCATTTGGTGTCACCAGAGGGCCTGTTCAGTGAGCGTTTGGTGTCACCATTAGGGTTGGTTCCCAGTAGTCATTCCATGTCACCTGTCTTGGGTATGGTTGGGTCTCAGCAGTATCTGCTATTGCAGGTGTCATTTGGTGTCACCAGAGGGCCTGTCCAGTGAACGTTTGGTGTCACCATTAGGGTTGGTTCCCAGTAGTCATTGCATGTCACCTGTCTTGAGTATGGTTGGGTCTCGGTAGTATCGGCTATTGTAGGTGTCATTTGGTGTCACTAGAGGGCCAGTCCAGTGAGCGTTTGGTGTCACCATTAGGTTTGGTTCCCTGTAGTCATTGCATGTCACCTGTCTTGAGTATGGTTGGGTCTCGGTAGTATCTGTTATTGTAGGGTGTCATTTGGTGTGGCCAGAGGGCCTGTCCAGTGAGCGTTTGGTGTCACCATTAGGGTTGGTTCCCAAGAGTCATTGCATGTCACCTGTCTTGAGTATGGTTGAGTCTCGGTAGTATCGGCTATTGTAGGTGTCATTTGGTGTCACCAGAGGGCCTGTCCAGTGAGCGTTTGGAGCCACCATTAGGGTTGGTTCCCAGTAGTCATTGCATGTCACCTGTCTTGAGTATGGTTGGGTCTCAGTAGTATAGGCTATTGTAGGTGTCATTTGGTGTCACTAGAGGGCCTGTCCAGTGAGCGTTTGGTGTCACGATTAGGGTGGTTCCCAGTAGTCATTGCATGTCACCTGTTTTGAGAATGGTTGGGTCTCGGTAGTATAGGTTATTGTAGGTGTCATTTGGTGTCACCAGAGGGCCTGTCCAGTGAGCGTTTGGTGTCACCATTAGGGTTGGTTCCCTGCAGTCATTCCATGTCACCCGTCTTGGGTATGGTTGGGTCTCGGTAGTATCGGCTATTGTAGGTGTCATTTGGTGTCACCAGAGGGCCTGTCCAGTGAGCGTTTGGTGTCACCATTAGGGTTGGTTCCCTGTAGTCATTCCATGTCACCTGTCTTGGGCATGGTTGGGTCTCAGTAGTATGGGCTATTGTAGGTGTCATTTGGTGTCACCAGAGGGCCTGTCCTGGGTGTTGATAGTATGGGGTTAGGGTAACATATGAGGGCTAATATCACACTGTATATATTCTGTGTAACCGACATATCACGTACCAGTAAATATATTTGTATAAACCGTGGTAATCGTGTCCTCACTGTGAATATCCTCATTTTGGTTACAGTTTAAATCTTGAACCTGATTAATAAATTCTATTTTTACGACATTTTTCACCTTGGGGCGATTAGGTGTGTTGTACATAAAATGTATCCTCAGCAGATCGCTCACATATACTGGGCTCGGAGCCATCACCCTGATCCGGGAGGATCTCCGTATATGGAATCATTGAGCATTTCTTCCCAGTCCGGAGTCTAGGGAGGGAGGCCATAAATGGAGACTGCAGAAAGCAGGAATTCAGACTCCTTCCCCCAGATCCAAGATTCCACACATGGCAATAATGACTCAATACGCAAACACAGCATGAGAGATGGCGGAATCTGCTCCAGCATCCGGACGGTTAACTGTACCCCATCCCCCGCCATCACCCTATAACATGGGGACCACAATACAGTGATGGGGCAGGAAGACCTCCAGCCCCGTGGACAGTAAGTCATATGGCATGTGGGTGCTGACATTGTAGTCACTTCCTATATCCTGTACACGACCTCAAAGTGGAGTCTGGAATAATAATAATAATAATAATAATAATACATTCAGACAGTAATAGTAAAAGAATAGTAATATAATAATAACAATAATAATAATAACATGGAAATCTACATAAATCTAAAACAATGTAATATTAATGAAGAAATAAAAATAATAAATTATCACAGCAATTGTTATTAAAAATAGTAATAATAAAACACCAATTACAAAATCAATATAAATTAGTATAAATAATATTCATAATAACATAATATAAACAATAATAATATATGAATAATATTAATAATGAAGTAATAAAAGTAATAATAAAATAATAGTGATATAATATAATACAAAAATAAATAATAGTAATAATAAATATGAAAGAAAAGTAATTATTTAATACAGTAACAATAGTCATAATAAGAGTAGTCATAAAATAACAGGCGAGGACAAGCTCTAGTGTGAATCTGATATTAACCCACCTCATAATATAATCCCATTGTTTGTTCGGTCTAGGAATCGCACACCTGACATCCCTTTTTAGAGGGAGCACAACATACCTCCAAACCGTTCCGAAACCAGCTGGACAGTACCGAATCCATTGTCCTCAGGACACAAATACAAATGTGGAGCAGAGAAGAGGGGTCAGATCTCCACTCCACTATTCATTTTAGGAGTTATTATTATTATTATTATCATACATTTTTTTAGCGCTATTTATTCCATGGCGCTTTACATGTGAAAAGGGGGCAAATATAGACAAATACAATTAAACATGAGCAAAAAAAACAAGGCATACAGGTACATAAGGAGGGAGGACCCTGCCCACGAGGGTTAACAGTCTGCAGGGTATGGGTGAGGATACACTAGGAGAGGGTAGAGCTGGTTGTGCCGCGGTTCAGCAGGTTCAGGATCACTGCAGGCTGTAGACTTGTCGGAAGAGGTGAGTCTTCAGGTTCTTTTTGAAGGTTTCTATGGTAGGCGAGAGTCTGATGTGTTGGGGTAGAGAGTTCCAGAGTATGGGGGAAGCACGGGAGAAGTCTTGGATGCGGTTGTGGGAAGAAGAGATAAGAGGAGAGTAGAGAAGGAGATCTTGTGAGGATCGGAGGTTGCGTGTAGGTAAGTACCGGGAGACGAGGTCACAGATGTATGGAGGAGACTGGTTGTGGATGGCTTTGTATGTCATGGTTAGGGTTTTGAACTGGAGTCTCTGGGCGATAGGAAGCCAGTGAAGGGCCTGGCAGAGAGGAGAGGCCGGGGAATAGCGGGCAGACAGGTGGATTAGTCGGGCAGCAGAGTGTAGGATGGATTGGAGAGGTGCTGGAGGGGAGGCCAGAGAGTAGGAGGTTGCAGTAGTCAAGGCGGGAGATAAGGGCATGCGCTAGTGTTTTTGTGGTGTCGCGGTCAAGGAATGCATGGATCTGGGAGATATTTTTGAGTTTGAGATGGCAGGAGGAGGCAAGGGCTTGGATATGTGGCTTGAAGGAGAGAACAGAGTCGAGGATCACCCCGAGGCACCGGGTGTGTGGGACTGGGGAAAGTGAGCAGCCATTTACATTGATAGCTAGGTCTGGTGGATGGGTAAAGTGAGATGGGGGAAAGATGATGAATTCTGTTTTGTCCATGTTCAGTTTTAGAAAGCGAGCAGAAAAGAAGGCTGAAATAGCAGACAGTGCGGGATTTTGGTAAGTAAGGAGGTGAGGTCAGGTCCGGATAGGTAGATCTGCGTGTCATCAGCGTAGAGATAATTCTGCATACTGTGGGATTCTATGAGCTGTCCCAGGCCGAAGGTGTAAATGGAGAAGAGTAGGGAGGGGTCCTAGAACAGAGCCTTGAGGAACACCGAAAGAAAAGGGGCGGAGTGAAGAGATGGTGTGGGGGAGGGAGACAGTGAATGTTTGGTCTGTCAGATATAACGAGATCCAGGATAGGGCCAAGTCTGTGATGCCAAGAGATGAGAGAATCTGTAGCAGGAGGGAGTGGTCCACAGTGTCAAAGGCAGAAGACAGGTCCAGGAGATGGAGGACAGAGTAGTGTCGCTTGATCTTGGCAGTTAGTAGGTCATTGGTGACTTTAGTTAGGGCAGTTTCAGTTGAGTGATGGGGTCGGAAGCCAGATTGTAACCGGTCAAAGAGGGAGCAGGTAATTTTGAGGTATAAGGGAGAAGAGATATCGGGCGATAGCCAGACACAGAGGATGGGTTGAGGGAGGGCTTTTTGAGGATGGGTGTGATCTTGGCATGTTTGAAGGATGAGGGGGAGACACCTGTTGTGAGTGATAGGTTGAAGAGATGTGTTAGGGTTGGGATGAAGACTGTGGTGAGCTTAGGGATGAGGTGGGACGGGAGCGGGTCAAGCGTGCAAGTGGTGAGGTGTGATCTTGACAAGAGGGTGGAGAGCTGATCTTCTGCCATGGTGGAGAAGCTGGTTTTGGAGGAACAGGGTTGAGCAGCTAAGAGGGGCATTGGGCGCTGTGGGCCAAAGCTTTCTCTGATCGTATCAATCTTCTGTTTAAAGAAGGAGGCAAAGTCTTCAGCAGAATTGAGAGGGGAGGGAGGGGGAACAGGGGGACGGAGTAGAGAATTGAAAGTGTTGAAAAGCTGTTTAGGGTTGTGAGACAGTGAGGAGATGAGAGACGAGAAGTAAGTTTGTTTTGCGGCAGTGAGCGCAGACTTGAAGCTGGCGAGGGACTGCTTGTATACAGCGAAGTGGTCGGCAGAGCGGGATCTCTTCCATCTCCACTCAGCAATCCTGGAAACCCGTCTCATTTCTTTGGTCAGGCTGGTTAGCCAGGGCTCCCTGTTGAGTGTACGAGTTTTGCTATGCATGAGTGGGGCGGCCGAATCGAGTGTTGCTGTTATTGTGGCGTTATAAAAAGTGGCAGCAGCATCTGTGTCATGATGGGAGGCTATGTCTGTAAGAGGGAGAAGGGACTCTGAGAGTGATTGTAAACTGAGATGTTTGAGATTTCTGGGAGGGTGAGTGAGTTTGTGGAGTGGGGGTTGCACACTGGGAGAGGAGAGGGAAGAGAATGTCAGTAGGTTGTGGTCAGACAGGGGGAGGGGTGAGTTAGTGAGATTAGTAAGGGAGCAGAGGCGGGTGAAGATGAGGTCCAGTGTGTGGCCATCTTTGTGAGTGGCCTCAGAGGACCATTGAGTGAGGCCAAAGGAGGCAGCAGTGATAAACGTTTAGAGGCAGCTGAGGTGGAAGTGTCAATGGGGATAGTGGCCCATGATGATAGTGGGGATGTCAGCAGAGAGGAAATGAAGTAGCCAGGTGGTGAGGTGGTCGAGAAAGGTGGAGATGGCTAGTTCTGGGGGGGGCGGTAGATGACAGCAAGCTGGAGGTTGGAGGAGGAATAGATGCGGATGGAGTGCACCTCAAACGAGGGAAGAGTAGCGGAGGCTGGTAGCGGGATAGGAGTAAAGGAGCAGATGTCGGACAGGAGCAAACCAACCCCTTCACTGCGTTTGTTGCTGGAGCAAGGGGTGTGAGAGAGGTGGAATCCACCATAGGAAAATGCAGCTGGAGAGGCTGAGTCAGAGGGAGTGAGCCAGGTTTCAGTTATGCCAAGGAAGGAGAGTTTGTTGGTGAGAGTTGAGAGTAAAGAGCCTGCAATGACCGTCAGGTCAGGTGAAAATCTAAGGTCATGTGATTGGGCTGCAGATCACAGTAGCAGAGGGGTAAAAATATGGTGGGACACATGAGTAAGTGGGATGCATGTGTGGTTGGAAATGTTCTCCGGGGACATCATACTGTGTGTGGGGGGATATACTGTGAAGAAATCATTCTGTGTGCGGGGAGATGTTCTGTGGGAACATCGCACTATACATGGAGGAAAATTAACTTTGAGGACATCATACTGTATGTGGGGGAATATACTGTGGGGTCATCATATTGTCAGCCACGTGGAGGACGCCATGGCCAGCCGCCCGGGACCAGAGCGTGGGGTCGGAGCAGAGGACTCCCCCAGCTACCCGGAGAGGCACCGCAACCAGGCCTCCACCGTTGGCGCTGACGTCCTGCAGGCAGGAATGGAGGAGTTGATTGACCAGCTCCTGCAGGTGCGGGTAACCACCAGGGCCGTATACCGGATGACACCTGCAGAGGATTCCTCAACACCGCCACCGCTCCCAACATCGCTACAGGAGCCGCTGCCAACACCGTCGCGGATGCCGCCACCAGCAGAGCCAGCCGATATCGAGGACACCGCTGCGGCAGGTAAGAATGCCGACCCTGCCCCGGTGACCGAAGGACTGCTGATAGGCCCCGTAGCAGCGCTACCTGCTGCCACAACTAAGACTAACTCTGAATTGACAAATCCTAACACTACTACCACGGTGTGCATCATTTCTACTACTGAACCTGCCACTAAAACTGACATTCGAACCAAGACTCCTAATGACTTGACCACATTTGAAAGACGAACCAACGACATTGACACCGCAGGACACGGAACCGAAGCTTCCCCGGTCAAGAAGTGTTCATTACCGACTGATGTCTTGCAACCTGCTATGAGAATAAACCTCGGAAACCTGAAATTGTAAATAGTTAACTGTTCATTCCTTCTTTGCTGCTTAAACCCGTCTAGGGTTAACTCTTAAAGGGATCCCTTTGTTTACCCGGGATCCCTATTGTTTCAAGTTTGCATAAGTTTTCCTGCTTTTATACTAAAGAACATTGGAATCATGGACGGTGAATGATTCACAAACTGCTTCTGTACATAGTTTGCACCTTCTTAAAGGTGCTCTCTACTGGTTTTACATAGGAGGCTTTTACAGAGACTGCCTCTTAACAGAAACTGCTGTTAATTATGCTGTAAAATAACTGCTTTGCTTCACAGACCTGAAGAAAAACCCGTTGGTGCGGCAGAATTCCGGGTCAGGATTACACGTCTTGTAGCCCACCCAAGACCAACATTTGGGGGTTCGTAATGGGTCCCTCATATCACGTCATACCGCTTGAAACAAACTTGGAAATTAAAGATGTGATTATTTGCACTACCTCTGAAAAGACTTGGAGTTTCCTCTTAAAGGGAATGTCTAAATGTGAAAATGTTGCTTAAAGAAGTTAGATAGCAATAATGTTTTACATAGTGATAGTATGTAGTTAGAAAGCTAGTGATAAGAAATGTTTGATAAATGTTGAGAGTAAAATGTTTAGTGATGTACTTTAAATAAAACTGAGGATAAAAGAAGTTGGAAGAAAGATACAGTCTAGACTGTAGTGGAGGTGAAACCTGTTCTGAATTTCAATAAAGTTAACCCGTAGGGGTTAGTGAGTCCTCTAGAGAGCCATAGATAGATGGTTAATAGACTTTGCACTTAGAGAAAGAAAATGTTAATTTATTGTTGTGTAAATGTACTTAGTAGATAGAATATCTGTATGGGTAATTGTGTTTCATAGATAGATAATAACCGTTTTCCCATTTGACTTATATACCATGTAAATATGTTCTTGTTTTGCAACGTTCATGTGTTCAGACCTCCCATAAAGGGAAGCATTGTTATATTTACTTGTTCATAGCATTTCAAAAATTTTGTATGTCTTTTGCTAACATGTATTGTTGTTCTTCTTTTCCCAGTCCCGGAGTACTGGATTTAACGGGGGGGAGTGCAGCGCCCCAGAGTCCTGGTTGCTGCAGTAATGTCATTCTTCCACCAGGAGGAGTGGTATTACGTCTGATGACACTAAAGGAGTTCATCTTTCCAGGTATCACGGCATCACAACACACTTCACACTCCAATCCACCAGGGGGAGCCATGCTCCTATCTAGTAGGGCACTCCTCACAGAAGGGTAAAACTGCTGGTTTGGATAGAAAGTTGGAGAGACGCTGGCTGGGCTTTGCCCAGGCAACACCTGTCAGGCAGACAGGGGGAAAGGAGGAACATCTGAGCTGCAGACAGAGGGTCCCTGTCAGGGGTGGGATCCTGACAGAGGCCTAGCGAGACAGAGGGACACGGAGCTGCGCCTGCCCCACGTGCGGCAGCATCCTAGGGAAGGACACGAAGAGAAGTGCATTGTAGAGAGTGAGAAACGAAGTCACAGCACAAGGAGATAACACCGGGAGGAGTTCTGCCCCGAGATCGGCAGCCTCCTTCTGAGGCGCGTAGCCGGTGGCCGGAACACCGAGGGAGTAATTGACTCTACGCATTACTTCAGAGACCGGCAGGACAGTCAATTCCAAGTTGTCTGCCCAACCTTAATACCTAAGAAGACACGGTGGCAAATTGTGGGGGTCGGGGCGTCTCTAGGGTCCCTATAAACAAGCCTCAGGCCATCCCAGTCATATGGGTTTGTCCTATCCATACCATCTGGGGGACAGAGAGGGAGAACATCAGAAACATCCACGAAAGTTGTGAGGACTATCCCGTGGTGCTCAGCAGGGAAGTTGTTGTGAATTCTGTTCTCGGGCTCCCTCCTGTGGTCATGAGTGGTACTGTGTGAGTTTGTTCTTGGGCTCCCTCTGGTGGCCTTTAGCGATATGGCTGGTCTTGGCTGGGCTCAGCTGTTTCATCTCCTGCTAGGCTGGGCCTATTTAACTCACCTGGACCTTTACTTGTCGCCTGCTGTCGGTGTATTCAGTCCTGATCCTGTGCTCTCCTGAATATTCCTTGTGACCAGTCTCCTGCTATGAGAAGCTAAGTTTGCTTGTTCAGTTTCTCATTATTTCCTTGAAAACGTTTCTCATTATATAATGAGTTCAGCTTTTATGTGATTTTTTGCTTGCTGGTTAGTTCTGGGGTGCAGAGTGCGCCCCTCACATCGTGAGTCGGTGTGGGGGTTCTTGTATTCTCTGTGTGGTTTACTTTTGATAGTTTTTGTACTGACCGCACAGACACCTATCCATTTTCTGCCCATCTAGTATTAGCGGGCCTCATTTGCTAAATCTGTTTCATCTCTACGTTTGTGTTTTCCCCTTGACTCACCGTTATTATTTGTGGGGGGGGCTATCTAAAACTTTGGGGTACATTTCTCTGAGGCAAGTGAGGTCTTTGCTTTCTCTCTAGGGGTAGTCAGTTTCTCAGGCTGTGACGAGACGTCTAGGTTTTCAGGTAACGTTCCACAGCTGCCTTTAGTGTGTTTGGATAGGATCAGGATTGCGGTTAGTATAGCTTCGACATCCCCAGAACTTGTCCTATATACTCAGGGTATATTTGTCAGGTCAGTTTGAGATCCTACCACCAGGATCATAACAGTACAGCAGGCCCGAAAGTGTTAATGCAGCTAAAGAGAGAGAAGAGAAATCTTAAGGTCATTGTTTTTTTTTTTTCTCCTCTGCACTGTGTTTTGCCTCTCTCCTCCCCTTAATCTCTGGGTGGTTCTGTATGCAGCTACTAATATGGACATTCAGAGTCTGTCTTCTAGTGTGGATCATCTCACTGCAAGGGTACAGGGCATTCAGGATTATGTAGTCCGCAGTCCTATGTCAGAGCCTAAAATACCTATTCCTGAGCTGTTTTCCGGAGATAGATCTAGGTTTTTGAACTTTAAGAATAATTGTAAGTTATTTCTTTCTCTGAGACCTCGCTCATCTGGCGACTCTGTTCAGCAAGTCAAAATTGTTATTTCTTTGTTGCGGGGTGACCCTCAAGATTGGGCATTCTCTTTGGCGCCAGGAGATCCGGCACTGCTAAATGTTGATGCGTTTTTTCTGGCGCTTGGAGTGCTTTATGAGGAACCAAATCTGGTAGACCAAGCAGAGAAGGTTTTGCTGGCTCTAAGCAGAGGTTTATTGTCAGAAGCTTAGGAAGTGGTCAGTGCTCACTCAGTGGAATGAGTGCGCCCTGGCGGCGATTTTCAGAAAGGGTCTTTCTGAAGCCCTTAAAGATGTTATGGTGGGGTTCCCCACGCCGGCGGGTCTGAATGAGTCAATGTCTTTGGCCATTCAGATTGATCGGCGTTTGCGGGAGCGCAAACCGGTGCACCCTCTGGCGGTATTTTCTGAGCAGAAACCTGAGCCTATGCAATGTGACAGGATTCTGACCAGAGTTGAACGGCAAAACCACAGACGTCAGAATGGGTTGTGCTTTTACTGTGGTGATTCTGCTCATGTTATCTCAGAGTGTTCTAAGCGCACAAAAAGGGTTGCCAAGTTTGTCACCATTGGTACTGTACAACCTAAATTCATTTTGTCTGTTACTTTGATTTGCTCTCTGTCATCCTACCCAGTTATGGCTTTTGTGGATTCAGGTGCTGCCCTGAATTTGATGGATTTGTCATTTGCCAGGCGCTGTGGTTTTATCTTGGAGCCTTTACAATTCCCTATTCCGCTAAAGGGAATTGATGCTACACCATTGGCCAAGAATAAACCTCAGTACTGGACTCAATTGACCATGTGCATGGCTCCTGTACATCAGGAGGTAATTCGCTTTCTGGTGCTACATAATTTGCATGATGTTGTCGTGTTGGGTCTGCCATGGCTGCAGGCTCATAATCCAGTCCTGGATTGGAAAGCAATGTCTGTGTCAAGTTGGGGGTGCCAGGGGATTCATGGCGATGCTCCTTTGGTGTCAATTGCTTCTTCTACTCCTTCTGAAGTCCCTGAATTTTTGTCGGACTACCAGGATGTATTTGATGAGCCCAAATCCAGTGCCCTACCTCCTCATAGGGATTGTGATTGTGCCATAAATCTGATTCCTGGTAGTAAGTTCCCTAAGGGACGACTTTTTAATTTGTCTGTACCAGAACATACCGCTATGCGGAGTTATATAAAGGAGTCCTTGGAGAAGGGACATATTCGCCCGTCCTCGTCCCCTTTGGGTGCGGGGTTCTTTTTTGTGGCCAAGAAGGATGGTTCTCTGAGACCCTGTATAGATTATCGCCTTCTAAATAACATCACGGTCAAATTTCAGTATCCCTTGCCACTGTTGTCCGATCTGTTTGCCCAGATTAGGGGGGCCAGTTGGTTCACCAAGATAGATCTTCGTGGAGCGTATAATCTTGTGCGCATAAAGCAGGGCGATGAATGGAAAACAGCATTTAATACGCCCGAAGGCCATTTTGAGTACTTGGTGATGCCTTTTGGGCTTTCTAATGCCCCCTCTGTGTTTCAGTCCTTCATGCACGATATCTTCCGAGAGTACCTGGATAGATTTATGATTGTGTACCTGGATGATATTTTGGTCTTTTCTGATGATTGGGAGTCTCATGTGAAGCAGGTCAGGATGGTATTTCAGGTCCTGCGTGCCAATGCCTTGTTTGTGAAGGGCTCTAAATGTCTCTTCGGAGTCCAGAAGGTTTCCTTTTTGGGCTTTATTTTTTCTCCTTCTACTATTGAGATGGATCCAGTCAAGGTTCAGGCTATTCATGACTGGACTCAACCTACATCTGTGAAGAGTCTTCAGAAGTTCTTGGGTTTTGCTAATTTTTACCGTCGCTTCATCACTAATTTTTCTAGTGTGGTGAAGCCTTTGACGGATTTGACCAAGAAGGGTTCTGATGTGACGAATTGGTCTCCTGCGGCCGTGGAGGCCTTTCAGGAGTTGAAACGTCGGTTTTCTTCGGCTCCTGTCTTGCGCCAGCCCGATGTCTCTCTTCCCTTTCAGGTCGAGGTTGATGCTTCAGAGATTGGAGCAGGGGCTGTTTTGTCGCAGAGAAGCTCTGATGGCTCTGTGATGAGACCATGTGCTTTCTTTTCAAGAAAGTTTTCGCCTGCCGAGCGGAATTATGATGTTGGTAATCGTGAGTTGTTGGCAATGAAGTGGGCATTTGAGGAGTGGCGACATTGGCTTGAGGGAGCCAAGCATCGTGTGGTGGTCTTGACGGATCACAAGAATTTGACTTATCTCGAGTCTGCCAAACGGTTGAATCCGAGACAGGCTCGATGGTCGCTGTTTTTCTCTCGTTTCAATTTCGTGGTTTCATATCTTCCGGGTTCGAAAAACGTGAAGGCTGATGCCCTTTCTAGGAGTTTTGTACCTGACTCCCCGGAAGTTTCTGAACCGACTGGTGTTCTCAAAGAGGGGGTGATTTTGTCTGCTATCTCTCCTGATCTGCGATGGGTGTTGCAGGAGTTTCAGGCCAATAGACCTGACCGTTGTCCACCGGAGAGACTGTTTGTCCCAGACAGATGGACCAGTAGAGTTATTTCCGAGGTTCATTCTTCGGTGTTGGCGGGTCATCCTGGGATTTTTGGTACCAGGGATTTGGTGGCGAGATCCTTTTGGTGGCCTTCCTTGTCGCGGGATGTGCGTTCCTTTGTGCAGTCCTGTGGGATTTGTGCTCAGGCCAAGCCTTCGTGTTCTCGTGCCAGTGGATTGCTTTTGCCTTTGCCTGTCCCGAAGAGGCCTTGGACGCATATTTCCATGGATTTTATTTCGGATCTTCCTGTCTCTCAGAAGATGTCTGTCATCTGGGTGGTTTGTGATCGTTTTTCCAAAATGGTCCATTTGGTACCCTTGCCTAAGTTGCCTTCCTCCTCCGATTTGGTGCCATTGTTTTTTCAGAATGTGGTTCGTTTACATGGTATTCCGGAGAACATTGTGTCCGACAGAGGATCCCAGTTTGTGTCCAGATTTTGGCGATCCTTTTGTGCTAAGATGGGCATTGAGTTGTCTTTTTCGTCGGCCTTCCATCCTCAGACGAATGGTCAAACCAAGCGAACTAATCAGACCTTGGAAACTTATTTGAGATGTTTTGTTTCTGCTGACCAGGATGATTTGGTGACCTTTTTGCCATTGGCTGAGTTCGCCCTCAATAATCGGGCTAGTTCTGCTACTTTGGTTTCACCTTTCTTTTACAATTCTGGTTTTCATCCTCGTTTCTCCTCGGGACAGGTTGAGTCTTCTGACTGTCCTGGGGTGGATTCTGTGGTGGATAGGTTGCAGCAGATTTGGAACCATGTGGTGGACAATTTGACTTTGTCCCAAGAGAAGGCTCAGCGCTTTGCTAACCGCCGTCGCTGTGTGGGTCCCCGACTTCGTGTGGGGGATTTGGTATGGTTGTCCCGATGAAGGTTTCCTCTCCTAAGTTCAAGCCTCGTTTCATCGGTCCTTATAAGATTTTTTAAATCCTCAACCCTGTGTCTTTTCGTTTGGACCTCCCAACATCGTTTGCCATTCATAATGTGTTCCATAGGTCATTGTTGCGGAGATATGTGGTGCCTGTGGTCCCTTCTGTTGATCCTCCTGCTCCGGTCTTGGTCGAGGGGGAGTTGGAATATGTGGTGGAGAAGATATTGGATTCTCGTATTTCGAGACGGAGGCTTCAGTACTTAGTGAAATGGAAGGGTTATGGTCAGGAGGATAATTCCTGGGTTGTCGCCTCCGATGTCCATGCGGCCGATTTGGTTCGTGCCTTTCATTTGGCTCGTCCTGATCGGCCTGGGAGCTCTGGTGAGGGTTCGGTGACCCCTCCTCAAGGGGGGGTACTGTTGTGAATTCTGTTCTCGGGCTCCCTCCTGTGGTCATGAGTGGTACTGTGTGAGTTTGTTCTTGGGCTCCCTCTGGTGGCCTTTAGCGATATGGCTGGTCTTGGCTGGGCTCAGCTGTTTCATCTCCTGCTAGGCTGGGCCTATTTAACTCACCTGGACCTTTACTTGTCGCCTGCTGTCGGTGTATTCAGTCCTGATCCTGTGCTCTCCTGAATATCCCTTGTGACCAGTCTCCTGCTATGAGAAGCTAAGTTTGCTTGTTCAGTTTCTCATTATTTCCTTGAAAACGTTTCTCATTATATAATGAGTTCAGCCCAGCTTGCTTTTATGTGATTTTTTGCTTGCTGGTTAGTTCTGGGGTGCAGAGTGCGCCCCTCACATCGTGAGTCGGTGTGGGGGTTCTTGTATTCTCTGCGTGGTTTACTTTTGATAGTTTTTGTACTGACCGCACAGACACCTATCCATTTTCTGCCTATCTAGTATTAGCGGGCCTCATTTGCTAAATCTGTTTCATCTCTATGTTTGTGTTTTCCCCTTGACTCACCGTTATTATTTGTGGGGGGGCTATCTAAAACTTTGGGGTACATTTCTCTGAGGCAAGTGAGGTCTTTGCTTTCTCTCTAGGGGTAGTCAGTTTCTCAGGCTGTGACGAGACGTCTAGGTTTTCAGGTAACGTTCCACAGCTGCCTTTAGTGTGTTTGGATAGGATCAGGATTGCGGTCAGTATAGCTTCCACATCCCCAGAACTTGTCCTATATACTCAGGGTATATTTGTCAGGTCAGTTTGAGATCCTACCACCAGGATCATAACAGGAAGTACTACAACACACAGGCGCTAGTAGGAAGGCTACTGATTTCCACCTGGATAAGAGAACTCTGGATTTGCCTTCGGACCGGCCAGACTCTGCCTGCCCTGTGAACGGTACTCTGGACTATGGATGCTGAAGTCTTCAGTAAAAGGTAAAGAGACTGCAACCTTTGTGTCCTCGTTATTCACTGCGCCTTACATCGTCCACCATCACCACCTACACATCTGGGAAGTCCTGGGGACATACTTCACCTGTGGGAAGGTACACCATCTAGCTACCATTCCATCACCCCAGCGGACCCCTAAGCAGCATCGGTCATCCTGACCGAACACCACAGGTGGCGTCACGAACACCAGACAAACTACACCTTTAATTGGACGCCCCTCAAAAGGGCCACAGACCAGGTCAGGCCACCGTGACATCCCCAGAATCGAGAGGGACCCGATACCGAGTACCCCATTGCCCTTACGCGTGGGGGCGCTCCACCTACATCTATGGGGTCGCAGTGAGTCTCCTCCATTATTTGCAACACTTTGTCAATGGTATCCCGTTCCCCGAGGGGCCACAACGTAACTGAATCCCTTGCCTCCCTCTCTAAAGCCATCATGGCGACCTCTGCCTGCAAGGCGGGGACCATAGGGTGCATTCTCATCATTCATTTTATGCAATCAGTCCAGCTCCATAACATGGTGTTATTCCCATTAAATTTCGGAACATTGTTTATCATGACCCCCAGAGAGATACTGGACCTAGGGCCCTCCCCAGATGCTTAGTCTGCCATATCCATACGTGTAGACTGCATCCTGCCGACTACGCCAAGTGTAAGGAGACAGCAGGCACGTAGGATGCAGTAACGGAACGTAGTCAGAGCAAGGGTTAACAGGGGATTTAATTCTAAAGTGAAGAAGGGAGAAGTAGAGGAAAATTTTCTTAATAGAAATTGCAGCATCTTGGAACATGGTAGTAAAACAAGTAACTGAGACAATGCGTTTAGAGGAAATAGACTTATCAATCCGACGCAGTCCTCAGTGTATTCCCTGGGTGCAAACGGTGGCACCAAGGCAATGGCGCTGTGGAAATTCGGCATTGTCCTGCAGAGGATGGCGTCTTGAGTCCTGTTGTGAGCGATGTTTCCTTGTGGTCCTGATGCTGGATTTGGGTCTGGAAGGAGAAGGAATACACAAGGCAATGTCTCTGTCCTTCACGGCGGTTTCCCCTATGTGGGGTCTGTTTAGAAGCTTAACAGGATAAAGTTCACAATGGGTGGTACGACTCTCCGGTCTGCGTGGGTGCGAGGCTTTGTCACATACATGGGCCCCTAGTCTGGCAGTCAGCGGAGTCAATGGTGTCAGCGATATCAGTGCAAGGCTCTGACGACAGTCTCCATTTATCGCCCTCTGGCCTTCAAGTCTTAGGTGTGCTCTCTCACGATACTCTGCGTTACTGACCTCGTTCGCGCTGCACGTACGCGCTGTAACTGTCAGATTACTCACACGCTGCAATTCCCTCAGCTTAGCCACGCCCCCTTTTCTCTACTGCCGGCAACAGTCCAGGGCCTTAAGCTTTGCCCCTGCAACATAGGTGACAGCCTCAACGGTTCCGGACCAGTCACAGAGGAGGTACACCTAGCTGGGTTCTTCTCCTTACACAGTGTTACATCCCCTGCGCATGCAGACTGTGCATTAACCTCCGACCCTAACAGCACTAACCGGTCGGTGCAACTTACACCCGCTGACTCTTTTCGCAACGCTGATCCAGCGACACATGTGGTCCGCAGCTTTGAGACTCCGAGACTTTGTACTTCTTTGGCTGTGCAGCAATCCTTCCCCTGTACTGCACCTCGTTCCAGGATCACCAGACCACGTATAAGAAGATCAGGATACTCCGCGCCGTACAGAGACAGTGCTTCACCTTTCTCCAGGACTGGCTCCGAGACGTCAAGCGCCACCTACGGCGCCATCGTGGGATCTTCCAACCACCATCATCCAGGAACCAGAGACTGATAAGTTAACCAGTTGTTTTTCACTTGTTGCAATTCCTTTATTAATAAATAGATATTGTGGGCCTCTATGCTTACACCCCTTTACTCCCTAGTGGAGTATTTACTGTTGGGACATATTCTGATATAAAATCTGTTAACTCTTGCTCTGCCTCCTGCTCGTCACTGCATCCCGCGTTCCTGCTAGTACCTTACAAATGAGGGCCTCTGCAGCTACTATTGGCTCATGAATGAGTTCCGCTGCTGCTAATATGGGCTCATGAATGAGGGCCACTGCAGCTACTATTGGTTCATGAATGAGGGCCTCTGCTGCAACTATTGGCTCATGAATGAGGGCCACTGCTGCTACTATTGGCTCATGAATGAGGGCCACTGCTGCAACTATTGGCTCATGAATGAGGGCCACTGCAGCTACTATTGGTTCATGAATGAGGGCCTCTGCTGCAACTATTGGCCCATGAATGAGGGCCTCTGCAACTACTATTGGTTCATGAGTGAGGGCCGCTGCTGCTACTATTGGCTCATGAATGAGGGCCGCTGCAGCTACTATTGGTTCATGAATGAGGACCACTGCAGCTACTATTGGTTCATGAATGAGGGCTGCTGCTGCAACTATTGGCTCATGAATGAGGGCCTCTGCTGCAACTATTGACTCATGAAAGAGGGCCGCTGCAGCTACTATTGGTTCATGAATGAGGGCCTCTGCTGCAACTATTGGCCCATGAATGAGGGCCTCTGCAACTACTATTGGTTCATGAGTGAGGGCCGCTGCTGCTACTATTGGCTCATGAATGAGGGCCGCTGCAGCTACTATTGGTTCATGAATGAGGACCACTGCAGCTACTATTGGTTCATGAATGAGGGCTGCTGCTGCAACTATTGGCTCATGAATGAGGGCCTCTGCTGCAACTATTGACTCATGAAAGAGGGCCGCTGCAGCTACTATTGGTTCATGAATGAGGGCCGCTGCTGCTACTATTGGCTCATGAATGAGGGCCGCTGCAGCTACAATTGGTTCATGAATGAGGGCCGCTGCAGCTACTATTGGTTCATGAATGAGGGCCACTGCAGCTACTATTGGTTCATGAATGAGGGCCGCTGCTGCTACTGTTGGCTCATGAATGAGGGCCGCTGCTGCAACTATTGGCTCATGAATGAGGGCCTCTGCTGCAACTATTGACTCATGAAAGAGGGCCGCTGCAGCTACTATTGGTTCATGAATGAGGGCCACTGCAGCTACTATTGGTTCATGAATGAGGGCCGCTGCTGCAACTATTGGTTCATGAATGAGGGCCTCTGCTGCTACTATTGGTTCATGAATGAGGGCCTCTGCTGCAACTATTGACTGATGAAAGAGGGCCGCTGCAGCTACTATTGGTTCATGAATGAGGGCCACTGCTGCTACTATTGGCTCATGAATGAGGGCCGCTGCAGCTACAATTGGTTCATGAATGAGGGCCGCTGCTGCTACTATTGGCTCATGAATGAGGGCTGCTGCAGCTACAATTGGTTCATGAATGAGGGCCACTGCAGCTACTATTGGTTCATGAATGAGGGCCTCTGCTGTTACTATTGGTTCATGAATGAGGGCCACTGCAGCTACTATTGGCTCATGAATGAGGACCGCTGCAGCTAGTATTGGTTCATGTACGAGGGCCTCTGCTGCTACTATTGGTTCATGAATGAGGGCCGCTGCAGCTACTATTGGTTCATGAATGAGGGCCGCTGCAGCTAGTATTGGTTCATGAACGAGGACCGCTGCAGCTGCTATTGGCTCATGAATTAGGTCCGCTGCAGCTACTATTGGTTCATGAATGAGGACTGCTGCAGCTACTACTGCTTCATGAATGAGGGCCGCTGCAGCTACTACTGCTTCATGAATGAGGACCGCTGCAGCTACTACTGGCTCATGAATGAGGTCCGCCGCAGCTACTATTGGTTCACGAATGAGGACCGCTGCAGTTGCTACTGGTTCATGAATGAAGACCGCTGCAGCTACTATTGGTTCATGAATGAGGGCCGCTGCAGCTACTAGGAGCTACTAGGAGGAAGATCGGTGAAGTCTCAGACTTCAAGGTTAGATTTTAGAAAGGCAGATTTTAAGGGACTCAGAAAGAGAATCGGAGGGATCCAATGGCTGGATATCCTTAAGGACAAAAATGTCCAGGCGTGGCCAGGCCTAGCACTCAATGTGAGCGGACGACTCCTGTGACCTCTCCGCTGCATTGCTTCATTTATCCTGTTCAAAGTCCCTCCAGAGTGCTGATAGGGATCTGTGCTGGTGGTGGTGGGGAGTGTAGGCAGACCCCTGACATGCTGTGCTGTGGTGACCAGAGGTCATGGTGAGGAGATGCCAGCAGGACGCAAGGACAGGAGCTGGGAGCTGAGCTGAAGATGGCGCCGGGAGCATGGAGGCAGCTGGGAAGGCAGATGCTGCAAATGCCTCCTACGCACGGAGACTGGAGATAGCAGCCAAATTGGAGACGTTTGGGAGGCTGGAAGGAGAAGCAAAGGTGATGGCTGAAGGGGGAGAGGGGTAGACCGCGGAGAAGGAAGACTCAGAGGCTGATTCGGTACAGGAGGGGTTAATGAGTGAGGATGAACGGCGGGAAAAGGAGAGTGTGGTGCTGGAAGACACTGAGGAGCCTGCTATAGGGGAGTCCACATTGAAGGATGTATATGACTTGGTTAGATTCTGTAAGACTGCACTAACAGCCCTTACAAAGAAAGTGGATGGGGCTAAAGAAGAAAGGTCCAGCATGAAGGCAGCCATAAATTAAACTGACACCAGGGCGGGGGCAGTGGAGGAGAGAGTGAGTGTGCTGGAAGACCAACTCTCTAAAATGCAGACGTCTCACACTCAATGTTTGCAGAGATGTGCTGCGTGCCCTGGCTGATAAAAATGATGACTTGGAAAACCGCACAAGGCGGAATAATGTGAGATTAGTGGGCATCCCCGAGAAGGTGGAAGGGACCGATCCTACAGCATTTATTGAGGACTGGCTCCGCATTAAAATTGGCGCCGATAACTTGACCAAACTTTATGCGGTGGAGAGAGCGCACTGCGTTCCCATGAGACCCCTCCAGCCGGGATCTCCCCCCATACTATCCTTGCTAGGATCTTTAATTATAGAGCCAGATACATTATATTAAGGAAAGTAAGAACTGTAATGGCCAAAAGATTTCCATTTATCCTGATTACTCGGCTGAGGTGCAAAAGCAGAGGATGCAATATGGTGCAGTGAAGAAAAGACTGAGAGACTTGGCTATTCTACCTTATACCCGGCAAGGCTCAGGGTTGTGGCTCTGGGAACAGTGCATTTTTTCCAAACACCAGAGGAGCCCGCAAAATGGCTTGACTTAAACAACAAGCGGCTCCAGGCGGATAAGGACAGAGGGAAGTGAGCAGAGTGAAATGCCGCGCTGTGTCGTGTTGTTCTTTGACAAGGAGAAATGAAAAGATGGTGCTGTAATATGGAGGTTTCTGGTTCCTACATGTTAATCGATATGGACTATGGAGGGACTGATTGTAATAATAATGTCTATATGGATATGCGGAGGAGGTGTGGAGGAGTTTTAGATAAATAGTGGTTCAGAGGTAACGTTTATAGGGTAGCTAGACGTTGGAGTACCCACTCTCTGGTAAGAGAGGGAAAATTATAACGGGAGAACTGTTATGGTTTGTTGGGTTATTGTATATGGAGGGAGGAGGGGTTAATTGTTTAGGGAAGAGTTTTATTGCTTACGGAGAGCTGCAAGATATGTTCAAGGGTCATGAACTTGCATGTATAGAATTGTATGATGGGTGATAGAATTAAAATCATTAGTTGGAATGTAAGAGGACTGTCAGAAGGAACACGAAGAACGGCGATCATGGAAGGAAGAGGAGGCCGGATGTTCTATGCCTCCAGGAGACTCATTTACTACGGGAAAAGGTGGAGGTGTTGAAGAGGAGGTGGATTGGGAGAGCATATCATTCCACGTATTCTTCATGTGCTAGAGGGGTCTCTTTATTAATAGGAGCATCTACGCCATTTGAAGAAATTGAAAGCCATGTTGATAGTGAAGGACAGTATATTTTTGTTGTTTGTAAAATTTATGGGCAATCACTATGTATTGTAGCTATGTACATACCATCGCCATATAGCGGGAAAAAGTTATGTGAGGTTATGGAATTATTTAAGCGGTGTACGGGATTACCATTACTGATCACTGGTGATTTCAATATTCTTATAGATGAGGGGTGGGATAGACATAAACAGAGTGCAGGTAAAAGTATTAGGAAATTGACGGCATTTGGGAATTATATTAGAGATTGGAATGAAGGACCTGTGTAGAGTGAGACATGAGAATGTGGTGTGCTACTCTTGTTATTCTGCGACGCATGGGTCTCTCTCATGAATAGATATGGCGTTGGGGAATGAGCTAATGATACAACTGGTCTGTGGAGTGGAATACCTCCCAAGGGTGATTTCGGACCATAAGCCCATAGAATTGTCCATTAGACGGATAGGGGGGAGGATTGGGAAGGGTGTTTGGTGGAAGTTGAAGCCGGTATGGCTGGAATATCTCAATATGAATACTATAAAGGAAGAATTGGAGGAGTATTGGCAGATTAATTAAGGGAGTGCAGATAGTCGGGTGGTGTGGGACGCTATGAAAGCCGTCCTAAGGGATCTCTTGTTTCGAGAGATTTCCAGGTGTTGGTCGAAATCTAAGTTAGAAGATAGGGAAATAGTAGAAATCTTGGAGAGGGTGGAGAGGGATATGGTACTAGACCCGTCAGCAGAAAATCAGAGTAGGTTAAGGGGTGCCCAGGAAGAGGTTAATAAGGTGTATTTGAGGAAAGCGGAGAGGAGGAGGACCTTCCAGAAAACGCAATTTTATGATGAAGATGAAAAAGTGGGGCATCTGCTGTCAGTGGTGGTGGTGGCGCAGAGGGAATCGTCTTATGCATATAAATTGAAGACTGATGTTGGAAGGGAGGTGGGGGACACAGAGTGTATTTTGAGGTAATTTAGATAATCAGTTATATTCTTCGGGATTGGGGGACTCATTGGGAGACAAAGAGGGTTTTCTTCAAGAAGCTGGGCTCCCGAGTATTAAAGAAAGTGATAGGGGGAAACTGGAGGTGGCCATAACAAAAGAAGAGATTGAAATGGCTATTAGAGCTATGGCTAATAATAGGGCCCCGGGGGCAGATGGTATCCCGAGTGAAATTTACAAACAATTAATTGAGATGGTAACACCCAGATTGCAAAAGGTTTTTGAAGAGGTTCTTCGGGAGGGGGAATTACCGGCGTCCATGAGGGAGGCAGTGGTGGTGGTCAATCTGAAAGAGGGAAGAGATCCGGGGTTGGCGGAATCTTATAGGCCCATCTCGTTGCTGATGGTACATGGGCGGACATACCGCCGGTTCAGCCGGTGCGGCTGCACAGGGGCCCCGAAGGAGAGGGGGCCCAATCAGCTGTTGAAGTGTTTTATTCTTTCATCGAGCCAGCGGCAGCATCTCCACTAAGTGGAGAGGAAGGGGGCCGGTACCGGGGTCATTTGCTGTCAGAGAGGGCCCTGCACGCTGCAGGAGATGCTGTAAGGGGCCCACTTCCTCTCCTCTTGATGCTGCTGCTGGCTCTATGAGGCAGGAGAATCACAGCATCGCTTCCCAGTTCCACATGCAGGGGCGTGGCTAGGCAGCGTAAACCTTTTAAATAAAGTTTGTTTCGATTGCAAACTTCAGCCTCTCAGTGAGTGGCTGAGTGCACCCCGCTGCCCTGGTCTGCGCAGCTCCTCGTCTGGGTCCTCTGCTTGCCACAGGTCTCCTGCAGCCTCTTCTTCCAGGGCACAAGGTGAGGGATGGCCGGGAGTTCTTACCGCTGCTGGTTAGTATCACCCCCCCCCCCCCCCAGCAGCAGTGTCAGGAGGCACCGTGTCCATGATGACAGCAGTGACTTAGTGACTGTGTGCTCGGTGCTTCCTGGTCGGTGCAGTGAATGGCTGAGAAACCTGATCCTGCACCGATCAGATAGCAGGGAGCTGCATCACAGGCACTAATTCACTGCTTGTAATCACTGACCCCAGACACCTCCTGCCATCACTGCAGCAATAACTCCAGGCTCAGAGTGGCTCCTGTCCCCATCCTTCCTCCGATGCAGCATTTGTATTGCTTCACATAATATATACCGTATATAGAATTCTATCATGCTCCATCAGTTATCATTTCAGTGTATAACTAACAAAACAGGGCAGTATGTAATAAAGACCAGGGCACTGTAAATAACAGTGCTGTACATAATGAGAGGGCACTGTGTAATAACAGGTGGCAATATACATAATGAGAGGAGACTATGCAATATGCCGAATTTTTTGGATTATAAGACGCACTTTTTTCCCTCAAATTTTTGGGGAAAATGGGTGTGCGTCTTATAATGTGTATATACCTTACCAGTACCTTTGCCGCTGGCTGGGATGAGGGGGTGTCAGGCGGTGCTACAGGGGTGTCCGGTGCTGCGAGGGTGTCTGGCAATGCTGCCCGTTGCTGCGGCGGGTGTCTCCGATGCTGCAGGGGGCTCTGCCGACATTTTGTGAAAGGCCAGAGCCTCCCGCAGTTCCATGGTTTCCTGTGCGGTGGACTCCAGGAAAATGGCGCTGGGGGCGGCGCATGCACAGATGGAGATCACCCGCAGCAGGACCGCCGGACACCCCTGCAGCGCCAGACACCTGCAGCACCGGAGACACCCGCAGCAGCAGCACCGGACACCTGCAGCAGCATCGGACACCTGCTGTGGCGCGCCCACATCGGAACACCCCCTCATCCCAGCCTGCGGCCTGCAGCATCACCCCAATCCTGCCTCCTCCAGCAGCGACCCTGGGACCCCGTTTCACCGCAGCTACTACCCCCAGTAAGCAATAAGACGCATGGATTATAAGAAGCACCACCATTTTATTAAGAAACTTTTTTTTCCTATTTTTCTCCTCAGAATTTGGGGTGCGTCTTATAATCCGGAGCGTCCTATAATCCGAAAAATATGGTATGTATATATCTGTACATTGGTAGCCATAAAAGGAGGGGGGCCCAAACACATTTCTTGCACAGGGGCCCCAAATCGTCTGTGTCCGCCCCTGTGATGGTAGATGTAAAGATTTTGGCTAAAATTTTGGCTAGCTGTTTGGCGAGCATGGTTCAGGATCTTGTTCATCCTGACTAATCCAGATTTATGCCAAATAAGTCTACAGTGATTAATTTGCGTAGACTTTTTCTGAATTTGCAGCTGCCGTCGGACAACAGGGGCAGTAGGGTTGTGGTATCATTGGACGCACGTAAAGCGTTTGATAGTGTTGAGTGGCAGTATCTTTGGAGGGTGTTGGAACGCTTTGGTTTTGGGACGACCTTTATTTCATGGATACTATATACTTCCCCAACCGCTAGTGTCAGAGTAAACGGGCAAATGTCTGGGAGTTTTGCGCTTCATAGGGGGACTAGGCAGGGGTGTCCACTGTCCCCGCTGCTTTTTGCTTTGGCAATGGAGCCTTTGGCGCAGACAATTAGGAGGGCAGCTTCGGTTAAAGGGTTTAGATATGGCTTGGTAGAAGAAAAAGTATCCCTGTATGCAGATGTTGTGTTCCTTTTTTTGGAGGATTCCGGGGAGTCGTTGTTGAGAGCAATGGATATTATTAAAACATTTGGGTCTATATCGGGATTAAAAATTAACTGGGAAAAATCCACTGTCATGGCTGTAGATGATTGTGTTGCTGATTTGCCAGTGTCGGAGAGGATAGTAGGCTGGCAGTGGTGCGACAGGTTTAATACCTGGGCATTCAGGTGGCACTCCCGATTTCGAGCTATGCAGATTTGAATCTGATTTCACTGCTGAGTAAGTTTAGGAGTAAAGTAGGGGCATGGTGTAAACTGTATCTTTCAGTAGTGGGAAGAATCAATTTAAGAAGATTTTGATGCCCCAACTGTTGTACATCTTGCTCAATGCCCCTATCTGGTTCCCTAGGCGATGGTTTCAAAATATTGACTCTATATTTAGGGATCTTTTGTGGGGGAAAAAGTAGCCAAGGATCAGACTTGAGATATTGCAGAGGCCCAAAGATGGAGGGGGACTGGCACTTCCGAACCCTTGGATTTATTACTTACCTGCTCAGGGCCAACAGATGAGAGGGTGGATGTGTCTGGGGCAGGTTCAATACAAAGGGTCTTGGTCCAGGTGATGGGGAGGGATCCCTTGGTTCAGGGGTTGGAGGCAGGAAGTTTCAGGAAGATGGGTTTGGTGTATCCTACTTTAGCGCTGATACATAAAGTCTGGGAGGCAATTAGAAAGATTAGGGGTTTGGAGCACTTGACAAATTTTTCCCAGACTCTACCAGAATTTGTTAAAATGGGAGAATTAAAAAATTGGATGAGACTGGGAATACAGTACATGGTTCAGGTGCAGGATGCGCAGGGACTGGTGTGTTATGATCCTAGTGGCAAGGATCGCAAGTAGGACTAGCTAAGTAACTAAACCGACTACAAACTCTGGGAAGTGGTAACTGAATTGACCGCAACCTGATCCTATCCGCAAACAACTATCGGCAGCCGTGGAACATTACCTGAAAATCCTAGACGTCTCGTCACGGCCTGAGAAACTGACTATTCCTAGAGGGAACGAAAGTCCTCACTTGCCTCAGTGAAATGACCCCAAAGATATAGAATAGCCCCCCACAAATATTAACGGTGAGTTAAGGGGAAAGCACAAACGCAGAGATGAAATTAGATTTAGCAAATGAGGCCCGCTAACACTAGATAGCAGAAAATAGAAAGGGAACTGTGCGGTCAATTAAAAACCCTATTCAAAATATCCACGCAGAGATTGCTCGAGCCCCCGCACCAACTAACGGTGCGAGGGAAGCAACTCTGTATCCCAGAGCAAACCAGAGCAAGAAATCACATATTAGCAAACTGGACTAAACTCATCATACACAGAAATCATATTGCAGACTGATGAGCAAAAAATAATTAAACAGAACTTAGCTTCTCCTGAAGAGACTGAAACCGAAGATAATCAGGAGTAATCAGAATAGCACAGAGTACATTGACAGCCGGCAACAAGTGGAAGTGAAACAGAGCTAAATAGGAAACTCCCAAGTGAATAACGAGGCAGCTGATCAGCCACAGACCCTGTTATGATCCTTAGTGGTTGAGGATCACAAATTACTCCAGCTAAGTAACAAACATAGGACAAGCTCTAGGGAGGTGGCAAACTGGACTGACCGCAAATCTGAACCTATCCAAACACACTAGAAGTAGAAGGTGAACGTGCCTAAAAATCCTAGACGTCTCGAGCCAGCCTGAGGAACTAACTACCCCTAGAGAGAAAGAAAGACCTCTCTTGCCTCCAGAGAAATAATCCCCAAAGATATAGAAGCCCCCAACAGATAATAACGGTGAGGTAAGAGGAAGGCACATACACAGGGGTGAAAGCAGATTCAGCAAATGAGGCCCACTAATACTAGATAGCAGAAAATAGAAAAGGGAATCTATGCGGTCAGTAAAAAACCCTTACAAAATATCCACACTGAGATTTCAAGAACCCCCGCACCAACTAACGGTGTGGGGGGAGAAACTCAGCCCACTAGAGCAACCAGCAAGCGAGGAAATCACATTTTAGCGAGCTGGACTAAAAACATAATGAACACTGATAATCAAAAAATGATCAAACAAAAACTTAGCTTGTCTTGGAGAGACTGGGAGCAAGGTAGACACAAGGAATCTGAAGAGCACTGAATACATTGATAGCAGGCAAGGAACTGAGTCTCCAGGTGAGCTAAATAGGAAACCAACCAAGGATAACGAACCAGCTGATGCAGCCAACCTGCAGAAGACAACACTACACAGTACCGCTTGTGACCACTAGAGGGAGCCCAAAAATAGAATTCACAACAAGACCCACAGGATAACAAACAAAGCCACCAGGGGGAGCCCAAAACAAAAGTCACACAATACCACCTGTGACCACAAGAGGGAGCCTGAAAACAGAGTTCACAACACTGGTGCCCTTTGGAAAGTTGCAGGAGGATTACGGGCTACCGGACGTCTGCAGATTTCAATATGGACAGTTTCAGCATGTTTATGTTACGCAGAGAAAGACGATGACTATGGAGATTCACAAGGATATATTGATTGATTATGTCTGCGTAGAGGGGGGAACAAAAGGGGTGGTGTCGGGCATTTATAAGGATCTAATGCATACTTTTATAATTTTCCTATTAGAGCACAGGGGAAATGGGAGGAGGAATTGGGGTAGGATGGAGAAAGATAAATGGGAAGTGATTATGGAATATATACCCCAATTATCGCTGAGTGAACCGGTCAGACTCTCGCAGATATATGTGCTCCATAGAGTATATAGGACGCCTGAATGGCTCTATAGAATAGGTCTGAGACAGACTTCTGAGTGTCCTCGCTGCCGGGTGGAGGGGGCTGGAATTCTCCATACGTTATGGCAGTGTCCAAATCTGAACCCATATTGGACAGCGGTGCTTAATGCCATAGGAGGAGCGTATGGTTGTAGGATTGAGAGGGATCCTGTGGTGTGTATACTGGGATATGTGGAGGAGGTCCTGGTACATAATAAATATAAGGTGGCAATAGCTAGATTATTATATATTGCGTGGAAACTAATCGCCAGATACTGGATAAATGAAGATCCGCCAACGTTGAGGGAATTTTTCAGACAGTCTGACTCTATTGTGAATACGGAAAAAAAAACATTTATGTTAAGAGAAAAAGGCATAAGAACATTTGAGACACTATGGACACCTTGGGTGGAGAGATGACCCTGAACTTAGGTTATACCATGCATTATTCACTGCTCTTGTATGTAATGGGGGGAGGGGGAGGGGAAGGGAGAAAGGGAATTTCTGAAACTAATGACCATTGTTAATGTTGTTCTCATTACGATTTTTGTTTTATTGCTTTGTACCTTGAATTTGGTTAAATAAAAATGTATCTGATTTAAAAAAAAGGACAACAATGTCCAGGAAGGATGGGAAATCTTTAAAAATGAGATTCTCAAAGCACAATTGTGACAATTCCAAAAAGAGGGAAGAATACAAAGCATTTAAAGAAACCAGGATGGATGAACACAGAACTTAAACACATGCTAAAAAGGAAGAAAGAAATGTTTATAAAATGGAAAGAGGGAGGTATATCTAAAGAAGAATATAATACTGTCTGCAGAACCTGCAGGGCACAAATCAGATTACTAAAGCTGGCAATGAATTAAGGCTTGCAAGAGACATCAAAAGCAATAAAAAAAAGATTTTGGGGATATGTCAAAAGTAAAAGAAAAGTCAAAGATGCTATAGGATTTTATAGGATGAAAATGATGAAATGGTAAGAAAGGATGTTGAGCAGGCCGAACTTTTAACCCATTAATTGCCAAATTAGCAATTTTCATTTTTTATTTTTTTATTTTTAATGACAGATTTTTAATGATTTGGGTCCTAATGAATCAGAAACATAATTTGCAAAAATTTTTCAAGTACGGATTTTTCAGATAAGGGAGTCCCAATATTCAATTAAAAATGACAATGACATGATTTCCTATTTTGAAAACATTCATTCTACAAACACAACACAAAAAATTGGACCTAATTATAAAAATTATAAAATCTTAGTTGCTAGAAGCTAAAGATTAGGCGTCCCAAAAAAAGGACATTGGTAGATAATGGGTTAAATTCCTATTTTGCATCTGTTTTCTCTCAGAAAGGAAATGTAACATCAACTGATCTTCACTATCTTATTAAAGGAATAGAAGAATCCAGGATATCTATAATCAGAAAGATAGTGAGGAAACACTTAGCTAACATAAATGAATTCAAGTCTCCAGGTCCAGATGAATTACACCCCAGAGTACTGAAGGAGATAGCAGAAGAAATTTTTGAACCACTCTCCATAATCTTTGAAAATTCTTGGAGAACAGGAGAAGTCCCAGAAGACTGGGGAAGCGCAAATGTTGCTCCTATCTTCAAAAAGGGGAAGAAGGTGAACCCAGGGAACTATAGGCCGGTGAGTCTGTTTACATACCAGGAAAGATCTTTGAACACATTATTAAACAACATGTATGTAAGTACCTGGATAAGAATGAAGTGATTAACCAGAGCCAGCATGGGTTTGTAACTAATAAGTCATGTCAGACTAACTTAATTTCCTTCTATGACAGAATCACTGACTGGGTGGATCAGGGAAATGCTGTAGATATAGTATATCTTGACTTCAGCAAAGCATTTGACAATGTATCTCACACCATCCTTATTGAAAAAATGACTACGTATGGAATGTACAAGGCAACTGTTAGGTGGATTCATAACTGGCTTAGTGATCGGACCCAAAGAGTGGTCATAAATGGCTGCACATCCAGTTGGAAGAATGTCTCATGTGGGGTACCACAGGGCTCTGTCCTGGGCCCTGTATTGTTCAACATTTTTGTCAATGATTTAGATGAAGAATTTGGGGGCACACTAATTAAATTTTCTGACACAAAGCTAGGAGGGATAGCTAATACGAGAGAAGAGAGAGAGAGAATTCAAAAAGATATAAATAAACTGGAGCAGTGGGCAGCAACTAACAGAATGGTTTTTAACAAGGAAAAATGCAAAGTATTACATCTGGGCAATAAAAATGAAAAAGCATATACAGAATGGGAGGAATAGCGCTAAGCAAGAGCACATGTGAAAAAGACTTGGGTATACTAATAGATCACAGACTGAACATGAGTCAACAGTGTGATGCAGCAGCAAAAAAGGCAAATACAGTTCTGGGATGTATCAACAGAAATATACAGTCTACATCACGCGCAGTCATTATTGCCCTCTACTCCTCTTTGGTCGACCTCACCTGGAATACTGTGTCCAGTTTTGGGCACCACATTTTAAAAAAGACATCAACAAACTGGAGCAAGTTCAGAGAAGAGCGACCAGAATGGTGACCGGTCTGCAGACTATGTCCTATGAGGAACGGTTACAGGATCTGGGAATGTTTAGCTTGAAAAAAAGAAGACTGGGAGGAGACTTAATAGCAGTCCACAAATATCTCAAGGGCTGTCACATTGTGGAAGGATCATCTTTATTCTCATTTGCACAAGGAAAGACTAGAAGCAAAGGGATGAAACTGAATGGGAGGAGACACAGATTAGATATCAGAAAAAACTTAGGGTGATCAATGAGTGGAACAGGCTGCCACGAGAGGTGGTGAGTCTCCTTCAATGGAAGTCTTTACACAGAGGCTGGACAGACATCTGTCTGGGATGATTTAGTGAATCCTGCTTTGAGCAGGGGGTTGGACCAGATGACCAAGGAGGCCCCTTTCAACTCTACCATTCTATGAATCTACTATTGGCTCATGAATGGAGGTCACTGCAGCAGCTATTCGCTCATGAATGAGTGCTCCAGCAGCTATTGGCTCATGATTGGGTGCTCCAGCAGCTTCTACTGTGCTTATTAAAGTGAACTGATGCAGTTGCTATTGAGCCTAAGTGTAGTTGCAGCAGCCTTTTTCAATGAACCCTAAATCATCGACAGCAACCCTGCTTCATAGGCCAAATAACAGCTGCAGCAGTCCTCATTTATGAAAGTAGATCTACTGCAGCCACTTGTCACGGGGTTACCGCAACAGAGAGAAGATAGAAGACTGCAGCGTCTGAGTGCTCCTACTCCAGCACTGAAAAGAAGCACTTTTCCTTCTTTTTAAATGGTGTTTATTTATTTTGGCAGAACAAGGGTTAATCGGCCATGTTGGGAGCTCTGGGCGCTCAGTTGAGCTCAGTAGGCCACTCCTATCCACTTTATCATCTGGGTTCTGATTGAAAGCTATGTCAGAGCTAGCCTACGCTGCATGGCTGGGAGGAGTGGTGTTTACATGAGGAGTGTTGGAGGAGTTATCTGTGACTGTTGCTTGGTTTGTATATGTGGTAATTCCTTATCCTTCTCTATTTTGGTTTATTCCCCTACCTCCACGCCCCTATAAATTCCTCTGTTATATGTGAGTGAATATTTTGTATGCCTAGAGTTTTCTGTTAACCCTCATTTGTGTTGCCTTGTTTATTGGATTGGTGTACTGCGGTACACAGTAGCGCCCCCCCTTCCCTCGGTGGGGGAAAAGAACAGATGGAGGGCTAACTTAGGAGATAAGGCAAGGGTGGAGGCCCCGGCATCTTCACCTTCAGAAGTATCCCGGGGAGTAGGGCAAGCTAGGGTGCCCCGTAGTGTTAGGGACAGGAAAAAAAGCCCCTGGTCCCCCAACAGTTGAGTCGTGACATTACTATTGTGGTTATGAATCAGGGTTGCGGCAGATGGTATTGATGAAGAAGGGCTGCTGCAACTGACATTGCCTTTATCTTTCTCCACCAGTGGTATTTATAAATCATACATATATATCACTATGCCAGCATGATAATATTACCAATCAGACCAGCCAGTGTGAGACGAAGGATAAATTCACGTCCCCAATAAACAGTGTTGCTCTCCAATATGACCATATGTAGGGAGCAGCGCACCACTTCACACTACCAGGAAAGTGTAGAGAGATGACAGAAAAGTCGGAGGAGCAGTCCCTCGTGAGAACCTTAGAACACATGATGAGTTCATGCACCAGGTTTATTAGGGTACACAGATCCTATATACATCACACGATCATGGCGCACACATCATGTGTCATATTAAGTCATTGTGAAAAGCCAAGATCTTCCAAAACATCTTTTTCTTCTTGTTTCCGCATCTGGAAATGATGGAGCTGAAGGGAGGCCACGGAGAATGTATCATTCATGGTTGGGCATCTCTGTAGAATCAGGCATTTTGGGTAGCTGGGACAGTGACAGCGTGAGACAATATTCATGGGGTACAACTGTGCGAGTGGCTAATGAATGGGGCCCGAGACTGTGACAGTCTGATCTGTCGGGCTGCAGGTTACATGTTGTTCAGCTCCACCAATGTCTGGTCCAGCGTCTGCTGAATTTCCAGCTTCTCTTCCTTGGCTGATGACAAGGTCTCTGAAGGAACAAACAAGAAACCAGTGATCAATGCGACTAACCAGAGAAACCAGCCACAATGATCAACCAGAGCAATCAACTGGAGACATATTGATCAACCATAGCATTCAATATTGTCACTCACATTCAGGTTATGACAATCTGAAACCTGTCCATGACCAAAATCCAACTCTAACATCACACAATCTGTCCAAATGCACACATACCGGGGATAGGTGCACACTATTGACGTGCGATGTCTCATCCGTACCGGTACATACCAGAAGCCTGCTCCTCAGTGACATCTGTGAGAAAACAGTCTCCAGCACAGAAGGAAAAGATCAGCCACAGAAGAGAAGTCCGGAACTTTAGGAGGACAGAAGTAGAACCAGGCAGCAGATGACTGGATGACAGTCCTGAATAGCTGGCAGCAAGACAGATGTATAGAAGAGCCAGGAGCAATACAGAAGAGCCAGGAAGGAGGAGGTGGATGATAAAAGGAATGATAGAAAAGAACCAGGAAAAGGAGATTCACATAGGAACTGAGAGAGAGGTGCAGGTGGACAGAAGAGTGGGAAGGAGGAGGAGGTAAACACAGGAATCAGAAGGCAGGAGGACATGGACAGAGAAACCATGGGGGGGAAAGAAGGAGGCGGACATAGAACAGAAACCGGGAAGGAGGAAGAGGCAAACAGAGAGACCGGGAGGGAGGAGAAGGTGGACAGAGGAAGTGGGAAGGAGGTGGACCAAGGAACCTGGAAGGAGGCGGTAAACACAGGATTCGAAAGGCAGGACAAGGACAGAGAAACCAGGAGGGGAGGAGGGAAAGAAGGAGGCGGACATAGAATAGAAACCGGGAGGGAGGAAGAGGTGGACAGAGAAACTGGGACGGAGGGGGGAGAAGGAGGCGGACATAGAATAGAAACCGGGAGGGAGGAAGAGGCGGACAGAGAAACCAGGAGGGAGGAAGAGGCAAACAGAGAAACCAGAAGGGAGGAGAAGGTAGACAGAGAAAGTGGGAAGGAGGTGGACCAAGGAACCTGGAAGGAGGTAAACACAGGAATCGAAAGGCAGGAGGACATGGACAGAGAAACCAGGAGGGGAGGGGGGAAAGAAGGAGGCGGACATAGAATAGAACCCGGAAGGAAGGAAGAGGCAGACAGAGAAATCGGGAAGGGGGGCGGACATAGAATAGAAATCGGGAGGAGGGAAGAGGCGGACAGGGAAACCGGGAGGAAGGAGAAGGTGGACAGAGGAAGTGGGAAGGAGGTGGGCCAAGGGACCTGGAAGGACGAGGTAAACACAGGAATTGAAAGGGAGGAGGAGCTGGACATAAAAATCGGGAGGAAGGAGGAGGTGGACAGAGAAATTGAATGGGAGGAAGAGCGAGATGGCGAAGTGAGACAGGCGGCTGGGAGGGGAAAACAAACCATAGGAATCCGCTGAGAGTTCCTGTCAGGTTATTCATCTCTATTAGGTAACAGATAACAGAACGGCCACTAGCAGATGCCATTACAGTCCTTATGGGGCAGCTTATCCAGCTTTCCACAACCCCAGACTTACAATGCAGAGCCATTTTATACCCGGTCTCCCCGAATGTAGGGAGCATTGCTGAGCAGAGGTTTCGGATGACCCAGGGGATGCAGATCAAGTAATCGTTACTATTGGGCATCTGGAGAGTCAATAAATAATTCACATCAGTAGACACACAATGAGGGAAAGGGAAGAGGAGATCAGTGAATATAAAGAGAACTTTTATTGAACAATTATGAAAAGTAATCACAAAGCAGACTATAATAAGTGGGAATAATGAAAAGGATTGCAGCGCCTGCGGAAGAAGCTGACGGGAAATCATGCGTCAGGGTGAGGGGGCCTCTGAGGTGGGCATATTGTGATGTAACACACCAGTGTAGTCTGCTGTGTGTATAGTATTTATTTACCGTGTACCATTCATTTCCCTTTATCCAATTATTGGATATATAACCATTTATGGCTGTGATACCTTCTTGCTATCTTAATTCTACCTCATTTTTATTCACACTCAGCGTCCCCTATTTAGGCATCTCTGCTTTTCATTTTTTTATACTTATGATTGTTACGGAACCCCTCAGCACCCAGATTATGTTGTGCAGTTATACAGTACGTATGTATAATAGGTTCCATGTGAAATGCATCAGTCCACAGGCTGCGCCCCTGGGCAGAGGGGACAAGATATCCCCCTTCTGACCTCTCCCACCTTTGTAATTCCCACAGTAAATATCGGCAGGCTCCGGCCCCCTGCGGCTATTGTAATGTATGTCTGGCCTGCCGCTTTTCAATAGGCCTGCCCTCTGTACCTGTGTGAGATATATTCTGTGTCCTGTGAGTAAAGTGTTGTCACACTGGAAATACGTGGAGAAGCAGTGATATGTTATCTGCGCCCATGTAATCAAGGAATTCCAGCCAGCGTCCTTCATTCAGACTCCAGCTATAGCAGAGTGGACCTCCTGAAACACGGGGTGGTACTGAAAGAGGTACTCCAGCACGGAAGACCCCGTTACAATGATTAAATAAAAATTCAATATTTTAACGTAGTAGATCTTTTCGTTATTTGACCTCTGGTTCCCGGGGGTCGGATTTGTGGTATTAAGCATTTTTTTAAAGTGCCTATATATTGTCAGTGGACATTTTTGTAAAACAAATCATATGGCTGAAGTCCAATCAGTATACAGGACAAAGAGCAGATGTTGGTGCAGTCAGAGATGGGCGATCAGGGTCTCGGTGCCACTAATCAGTCCGTTCAGTATACAGGACAAAGAGCAGATGTTGGTGCAGTCAGAGATGGGCGATCAGGGTCTCGGTGCCACTAATCGGTCCGTTCAGTATACAGGACAAAGAGCAGGTGTTGGTGCACTCAGAGATGGGCGATCAGGGTCTCGGTGCCGCTCATCAGTCCGTTCAGTATACAGGACACAGAGCAGGTGTTAGTGCAGTCAGAGATGGGCGATCAGGGTCTCGGTGCCACTAATCGGTCCGTTCAGTATACAGGACAAAGAGCAGATGTTGGTGCAGTCAGAGATGGGCGATCAGGGTCTCGGTGCCGCTCATCGGTCCGTTCAGTATACAGGACACAGAGCAGGTGTTGGTGCAGTCAGAGATGGCCGATCAGGGTCTCGGTGCCACTAATCGGTCCGTTCAGTATACAGGACAAAGAGCAGATGTTGGTGCAGTCAGAGATGGGCGATCAGGGTCTCGGTGCCACTAATCAGTCCGTTCAGTATACAGGACAAAGAGCAGATGTTGGTGCAGTCAGAGATGGGCGATCAGGGTCTCGGTGCCACTAATCGGTCCGTTCAGTATACAGGACAAAGAGCAGATGTTGGTGCAGTCAGAGATGGGCGATCAGGGTCTCGGTGCCGCTCAACGGTCCGTTCAGTATACAGGACACAGAGCAGGTGTTGGTGCAGTCAGAGATGGCCGATCAGGGTCTCGGTGCCACTAATCGGTCCGTTCAGTATACAGGACAAAGAGCAGATGTTGGTGCAGTCAGAGATGGGCAATCAGGGTCTCGGTGCCACTAATCAGTACGTTCAGTATACAGGACAAAGAGCAGATGTTGGTGCAGTCAGAGATGGGCGATCAGGGTCTCGGTGCCACTAATCGGTCCGTTCAGTATACAGGACAAAGAGCAGATGTTGGTGCAGTCAGAGATGGGCGATCAGGGTCTCGGTGCCGCTCATCGGTCCGTTCAGTATACAGGACACAGAGCAGGTGTTGGTGCAGTCAGAGCTGGGCGATCAGGGTCTCGGTGGCGCTCATCGGTCCGTTCAGTATACAGGACACAGAGCAGGTGTTGGTGCAGTCAGAGATGGCCAATCAGGGTCTCGGTGCCGCTCATCAGTCCGTTCAGTATACAGGACACAGAGCAGGTGTTGGTGCACTCAGAGATGGGCGATCAGGGTCTCGGTGTGCTGATCAGTCCGTTCAGTATACAGGACACAGAGCAGGTGTTGGTGCACTCAGAGATGGGCGATCAGGGTCTCGGTGCTGCTCATCGGTCTGTTCAGTATACAGGACACAGAGCAGATGTTGGTGCAGTCAGAGATGGGCGATCAGGGTCTCGGTGCCGCTCATCGGTCCGTTCAGTATACAGGACATAGAGCAGGTGTTGGTGCACTCAGAGATGGGCGATCAGGGTCTCGGTGCCACTAACGGTCCGTTCAGTATACAGGACACAGAGCATGTGTTGGTGCAGTCAGAGATGGGCGATCAGGGTCTCGGTGTGCTGATCAGTCCGTTCAGTATACAGGACCCAGAGCAGGTGTTGGTGCAGTCAGAGATGGGCGATCAGGGTCTCGGTGCTGCTCATCGGTCCGTTCAGTATACAGGACACAGAGCAGGTATTGGTGCACTCAGAGATGGGCGATCAGGGTCTTGGTGCTACTCATCGGTCTGTTCAGTATACAGGACACAGAGCAGGTGTTGGTGCAGTCAGAGATGGACGATCAGGGTCTCGGTGCTGCTCATCGGTCCGTTCAGTATACAGGACACAGAGCAGGTGTTGGTGCAGTCAGAGTTGGACGATCAGGGTCTTGGTGCTACTCATCGGTCTGTTCAGTATACAGGACACAGAGCAGGTGTTGGTGCAGTCAGAGATGGCCGATCAGGGTCTCGGTGCCGCTCATCGGTCCGTTCAGTATACAGGACACAGAGCAGGTGTTGGTGCAGTCAGAGATGGGCGATCAGGGTCTCGGTGCCGCTCATCAGTCCGTTCAGTATACAGGACACAGAGCAGGTGTTGGTGCAGTCAGAGATGGGCGATCAGGGTCTCAGAGCCGCTCATCGGTCCGTTCAGTATACAGGACATAGAGCAGGTGTTGGTGCAGTCGGAGGTGGGCGATGAGGGTCTCGGTGTGCTGATCAGTCCGTTCAGTATACAGGACACAGAGCAGGTGTTAGTGCAGTCAGAGATGGGCGATCAGGGTCTCGGTGCTGCTCATCGGTCTGTTCAGTATACAGGACACAGAGCAGGTGTTAGTGCAGTCAGAGATGGGCGATCAGGGTCTCAGAGCCGCTCATCGGTCCGTTCAGTATACAGGACACAGAGCAGGTATTGGTGCACTCAGAGATGGGCGATCAGGGTCTCGGTGCCACTAATCGGTCCGTTCAGTATACAGGACATAGAGCAGGTGTTGGTGCAGTCGGAGG
Organism: Ranitomeya variabilis; assembly: GCF_051348905.1. Classification (NCBI taxonomy): domain Eukaryota; kingdom Metazoa; phylum Chordata; class Amphibia; order Anura; family Dendrobatidae; genus Ranitomeya; species Ranitomeya variabilis. The sequence continues at coordinate 6,041,705 of NC_135232.1, read as the reverse complement.
TGGGCGATGAGGGTCTCGGTGCCGCTCATCGGTGGGTTCAGTATACAGGACACAGAGCAGGTGTTGGTGCAGTCAGAGGTGGGTGATCAGGGTCTCGGTGTGCTGATCAGTCCGTTCAGTATACAGGACACAGAGCAGGTGTTGGTGCAGTCAGAGATGGCCGATCAGGGTCTCGGTGCCGCTCATCAGTCCGTTCAGTATACAGGACACAGAGCAGGTGTTGGTGCAGTCAGAGATGGGCAATCAGGGTCTCGGTGCCACTAATCGGTCCGTTCAGTATACAGGACACAGAGCAGGTGTTGGTGCAGTCGGAGGTGGGCGATGAGGGTCTCGGTGCCGCTCATCGGTCCGTTCAGTATACAGGACACAGAGCAGGTGTTGGTGCAGTCAGAGATGGGCGATCAGGGTCTCGGTGTGCTGATCAGTCCGTTCAGTATACAGGACACAGAGCAGGTGTTAGTGCAGTCAGAGATGGGCGATCAGGGTCTCGGTGCCACTAATCGGTCCGTTCAGTATACAGGACACAGAGCAGGTGTTGGTGCAGTCAGAGATGGGCGATCAGGGTCTCGGTGCCACTAATCGGTCCGTTCAGTATACAGGACACAGAGCAGGTGTTGGTGCAGTCAGAGTTGGACGATCAGGGTCTCGGTGTGCTGATCAGTCTGTTCAGTATACAGGACACAGAGCAGGTGTTGGTGCAGTCAGAGATGGACGATCAGGGTCTCGGTGCCACTAATCGGTCCGTTCAGTATACAGGACACAGAGCAGGTGTTGGTGCAGTCAGAGTTGGACGATCAGGGTCTCGGTGTGCTGATCAGTCTGTTCAGTATACAGGACACAGAGCAGGTGTTGGTGCAGTCAGAGATGGGCGATCAGGGTCTCGGTGCCACTAATCGGTCCGTTCAGTATACAGGACACAGAGCAGGTGTTGGTGCAGTCAGAGATGGGCGATCAGGGTCTCGGTGCCGCTCATCGGTCCGTTCAGTATACAGGACACAGAGCAGGTGTTGGTGCAGTCAGAGATGGGCGATCAGGGTCTCAGAGCCGCTCATCAGTCCGTTCAGTATACAGGACACAGAGCAGGTGTTGGTGCAGTCAGAGATGGGCGATCAGGGTCTCAGAGCCGCTCATCGGTCCGTTCAGTATACAGGACACAGAGCAGGTGTTGGTGCAGTCAGAGATGGGCGATCAGGGTCTCAGAGCCGCTCATCGGTCCGTTCAGTATACAGGACATAGAGCAGGTGTTAGTGCACTCAGAGATGGGCGATCAGGGTCTCGGTGCCACTAATCGGTCCGTTCAGTATACAGGACACAGAGCAGGTGTTAGTGCACTCAGAGATGGGCGATCAGGGTCTCGGTGCCACTAATCGGTCCGTTCAGTATACAGGACACAGAGCAGGTGTTGGTGCAGTCGGAGGTGGGCGATGAGGGTCTCGGTGTGCTGATCAGTCCGTTCAGTATACAGGACACAGAGCAGGTGTTAGTGCAGTCAGAGATGGGCGATCAGGGTCTCGGTGCCACTAATCGGTCCGTTCAGTATACAGGACACAGAGCAGGTGTTGGTGCAGTCAGAGATGGGCGATCAGGGTCTCGGTGCCACTAATCGGTCCGTTCAGTATACAGGACACAGAGCAGGTGTTGGTGCAGTCAGAGATGGGCGATCAGGGTCTCGGTGCCACTAATCGGTCCGTTCAGTATACAGGACATAGAGCAGGTGTTGGTGCAGTCGGAGGTGGGCGATGAGGGTCTCGGTGCCGCTCATCGGTGGGTTCAGTATACAGGACACAGAGCAGGTGTTGGTGCAGTCAGAGGTGGGTGATCAGGGTCTCGGTGTGCTGATCAGTCCGTTCAGTATACAGGACACAGAGCAGGTGTTAGTGCAGTCAGAGATGGGCGATCAGGGTCTCGGTGCCACTAATCGGTCCGTTCAGTATACAGGACACAGAGCAGGTGTTGGTGCAGTCAGAGTTGGACGATCAGGGTCTCGGTGTGCTGATCAGTCTGTTCAGTATACAGGACACAGAGCAGGTGTTGGTGCAGTCAGAGATGGGCAATCAGGGTCTCGGTGCCACTAATCGGTCCGTTCAGTATACAGGACACAGAGCAGGTGTTGGTGCAGTCAGAGATGGGCGATCAGGGTCTCAGAGCCGCTCATCGGTCCGTTCAGTATACAGGACACAGAGCAGGTGTTGGTGCAGTCAGAGATGGCCGATCAGGGTCTCGGTGCCACTAATCGGTCCGTTCAGTATACAGGACACAGAGCAGGTGTTGGTGCACTCAGAGATGGGCGATCAGGGTCTCGGTGTGCTGATCAGTCCTTACAGTATACAGGACACAGAGCAGGTGTTGGTGCAGTCAGAGATGGACGATCAGGGTCTCGGTGCCGCTCATCAGTCCGTTCAGTATACAGGACACAGAGCAGGTGTTGGTGCAGTCAGAGGTGGGCGATCAGGGTCTCGGTGCCGCTCATCAGTCCGTTCAGTATACAGGACACAGAGCAGGTGTTGGTGCACTCAGAGATGGGCAATCAGGGTCTCGGTGCCACTAATCGGTCCGTTCAGTATACAGGACACAGAGCAGGTGTTGGTGCAGTCAGAGATGGGCGATCAGGGTCTCAGAGCCGCTCATCGGTCCGTTCAGTATACAGGACACAGAGCAGGTGTTGGTGCAGTCAGAGGTGGGCGATCAGGGTCTCGGTGCCGCTCATCAGTCCGTTCAGTATACAGGACACAGAGCAGGTGTTGGTGCAGTCAGAGGTGGGCGATCAGGGTCTCGGTGCCGCTCATCAGTCCGTTCAGTATACAGGACACAGAGCAGGTGTTGGTGCAGTCAGAGGTGGGCGATCAGGGTCTCGGTGTGCTGATCAGTCCGTTCAGTATACAGGACACAGAGCAGGTGTTGGTGCAGTCAGAGGTGGGCGATCAGGGTCTCGGTGTGCTGATCAGTCCGTTCAGTATACAGGACACAGAGCAGGTGTTGGTGCAGTCAGAGGTGGGCGATCAGGGTCTCGGTGCCGCTCATCAGTCCGTTCAGTATACAGGACACAGAGCAGGTGTTGGTGCACTCAGAGATGGGCAATCAGGGTCTCGGTGCCACTAATCGGTCCGTTCAGTATACAGGACACAGAGCAGGTGTTGGTGCAGTCAGAGGTGGGCGATCAGGGTCTCGGTGCCGCTCATCAGTCCGTTCAGTATACAGGACACAGAGCAGGTGTTGGTGCAGTCAGAGGTGGGCGATCAGGGTCTCGGTGCCGCTCATCAGTCCGTTCAGTATACAGGACACAGAGCAGGTGTTGGTGCAGTCAGAGGTGGGCGATCAGGGTCTCGGTGTGCTGATCAGTATGCTCATTCACTAGGTAGATTCCATTACATGAGTACTTGTATTCTAATTTCCGTGTGCCCCAACTAGCACTAGAGCGAGTGCTATGTGCAGGAATTACATGTAGGCGGCATCCCACGTATTCATGCCAGTGGGACCGCCGTACCTGCACAAACAAGCAGCGGTCAGTATCCAAATGCAGATGACTGTGTACAAGGTTTCGTGTCATCCAAGCGAATTGCGCAGAGTGTCATACAGGTGCGATGTCAGGCAACTGTGATCTTTATAGAGGATATGAAACTATGAGTGAGAAAAACATGGAGGCATGAAAGAACGACAGAGATAGTAAGTAGAGAAGAAGCACTTTATTCACCAATGTCAAGGAGAAAACATGAGCAGTAGCAGCAGAAGCCTCCATGTCTGTGTGATCTGTCCAGGAATCTGTCACTCGTCTCATCAGCTCGCACTGACATGGAATCACACAAATGATCAGTCTACAGATTTATGTACAAGACAGAAGAGATTGTGGAGGATGAGACCTCCATGTCTGTCATCAGTGACTGCAGAGAATAAGCAGATAACAATAGTGAAGCATGGAGGGAGATCCAGGGCAATGACCATGTGCATCTGCATAGAGGACCAGCCTGGAGGAAGCTCTGGAGGTGAAAGGTGCTGAGGTGTGCAGCAGAGACAGACCGCAGGACACGAGTGACAGGAACAGTAGATCGACAGAGGAGCACAGTGGATGGAAGTCAGGGCTTAGAGAGAGGTAATGTCATTAAGGGCATTATCCAGCTCCTCACTGATGGCCTTATACTTCATCTTCTGAGCATAGACCTCATCTAAAGAACACAAGGAGAAAAGAAGGCACAGAGCAGAGCATAGAAAGTCAGAGCAGAGTAGACCAGAGAAGAAAACACAGTAAGGGGACAGGATCAGAGAAAAGTCAGACCCAGCAAGGTCAACTGAGCAAGACGAAACCATCATGAGTAACCTAGTAAGACACAAGAGTCCATCACAGACACAAGCAAGGACCGACCACCACAAACAACCCAGCATGGACAGTCCATAAAAGAGACAAACCATTGAGGACAATCACAATAATCAATACATTGAACACAACCTTACACAGAGAACCAACATATAAAGTCTAACAAGGACGACCCTGGAAGGGCGACCCAGCAAGGACAACGAGACACACAACTCAGCAACGAAAACCCTGCACAGATGTTCTATTAATAAAATGACCTTACAGATGTCCCAGCCCAGGCAGCCTATTAATAAGTCTGTCCTTAAGGACAACATAGCAATATCGACCCTACAAAGACAAAGCTGCACATATTCTGACGTGTACAGGCTATCGATTAAGTCACATCAGAGCTGACAATGATTTAATAAGAACCCGTCAGCACCAGAGGAAGACTCAGCAGGATAAAAAAAAAAAAAAGACTGTACAACTCTGCAAGGCCAACCTAGTAAGATATAACCCACTAAGGACTGCCTGGCACAAAACAACCCAACCGTAAAACCCAACAGGCAATACAGCGAGGGCAAACCAGCATAGATGACCCAAGAAGATCAAAGCAGCACAGACAACTCAAGAAGGGCCACCCAGCACAGATGACCCAAGAAGGGCAACCCGGCTGAAATGACCCAAGAAGGGCAACCCGGCACAGATGACCCAAGAAAGGAAACCCGGCTGAAATGACCCAAGAAGGGCCACCCAGCACAGATGACCCAAGAAGGGCAACCCGGCTGAAATGACCCAAGAAGGGCAACCCGGCACAGATGACCCAAGAAAGGAAACCCGGCTGAAATGACCCAAGAAGGGCCACCCAGCACAGATGACCCAAGAAGGGCAACCCGGCTGAAATGACCCAAGAAGGGCAACCCGGCACAGATGACCCAAGAAAGGAAACCCGGCTGAAATGACCCAAGAAGGGCCACCCAGCACAGATGACCCAAGAAGGGCAACCCGGCTGAAATGACCCAAGAAGGGCAACCCGGCACAGATGACCCAAGAAAGGAAACCCGGCTGAAATGACCCAAGAAGGGCAGCCCAGCACAGATGACCCAAGAAGGGCAACCCGGCTGAAATGACCCAAGATGGGCAACCCGACACAGATGACCCAAGAAAGGAAACCCGGCTGAAATGACCCAAGAAGGGCAGCCCAGCACAGATGACCCAAGAAGGGCAACCCGGCTGAAATGACCCAAGAAGGGCAGCCCAGCAAAGATGACCCAAGAAGGGCAACCCGGCTGAAATGACCCAAGATGGGCAACCCGGCACAGATGACCCAAGAAAGGAAACCCGGCTGAAATGACCCAAAAAGGGCAACCCGGCACAGATGATTCATTAGCGGCAACCACATCACAAACAACTAAACAAGGACAAGGCTGCATACTTGATTTATATAGACTGATTATTAGATCACAGTCACATCAAAGTTGAAAACAGTTTACTGAAAGCTCATCAGCACCTGGGGACAACCCAACGTCACAAACAAGCCTGGACAATCAAGCTGGGAACCTGAGAAGGACAAGGATGTACATCTTCTGTCATGTGACTACGAATAAATCATCAGTCTGTATAATGACGTAATGAAAGACCACCAGAGAATTCTAGTGACCGATTTCTATGAATAGTATTTGCCTGAAAATTGCAAACAATTTCATGAGGAACCTGGGATCAGATGAGATAAGCGTAACAGCAGGACGAAGCCAGTGTCACTGTAATAGGTATTTTTACCTTCAAGGTCATCGATGGTCTTCTCCAACTTCGCCACTGATTTTTCTGCAAACTCCACTCGGCTTTCAGTCTAAAAAAAGACAGTTACATTTTATAGAGTGGAAAGGTCTTCCATGATGACGTAGACTCGACAAAAGCAGTGCAGCCTCACCTCTTTCAGCCGTTCCGTCAGATGTCTTATCTCCTCCTCATAGTGATCTTCTTTGGATGAATACTATAGAAGGACAGATGGAGAAGATCAGGTTCCATCATTAGTAGATAGTGAATAATGAGGGCACAAGCGTTTCAGGACCAGGATTAGCCATGTTAGAGGGTGGCGCTTCCATGCAGGGCATTGACCAGGGCAGAGTTGTTATAAGAGGCGATGCCAGGACATGTTGTTATCACACAGCAGATGTTCCTGTATACATTAAGCACATGATACCTTATCTGCTTGAGCCTCAAGGGACTTTAGGTTATTGGTGACAGTCTTCAGCTCCTCCTCCAAGTCACCACATTTACTGTGTGAGGAACATAAAGCAGGGAAGTGCGGAAGGGTAGAATGGAGGGCGTGTAGGGGAAAAGGAGAGAGAAAGGTGGAAGAGCAAAAATGAGATAAGAAGCCAACACAGGATGAAAGAGCAGAATGCAGAAGTGTGAAAATTATGAGGAGGCCAATTAGGAGCTATTAGAAGGTGGAAGGGGAGTCTCTGACATGAGGACTGAGTGGCTGCCTGGTGACAGCACCAAACACTGACCAAGATCCTCCAAAGATGACTCATATGGAAGTGTGAACGATATGGCACATCTACAACTCCCCCCTAGAAGGCCACTGCCGTCCGGCTGCACGGTGACATAGCATAGTTCAGATCTAGTGACAGATCAGAGACAGGCAGAGAACCTCTGATAGACAGAAGAGATATGAGGATAGACAGCAGAGTTGGGGCAGGCGCTCTCTCCAATACCTCCTCCTCTGCCGCTATCAGGGATTTCAGTGCTTGGTCCATTGTGCGGAGTTCTATTTCTAACTCCCTGTACCGACTCCGGAAGGAAAAAAGGAAAGTCAGACGACGTTTACGGGGAGTAAGCATCCACAAAAACATCAAACCGGGAGAGAAATTCAGACAACAACGCCTCATGGCTCCTGGGACCATGACATCACTGCAGCCATAAGGACCTCACCACCAGTATTAGTACTGAGAGTGATGTCATGACCTGAGGAGTACTGAACCTGTGACATCACGGTGACCATGACTAGTGTAGACTCGACATCGGGGGAGGAGGTGACAGTTGCCTGAGGACCTATAGACCCCAAATATTCCTAATAAATCAGTCAGTTCACGGCAATCTCCAGAGTTATTGTATCCATACCACACATATAATGGCGTCCACCAATTATACAGTGTACGACCGGTCACGTCTCCAGACATTTCTACCCTCTGGGGTCTTTATCTATGTGGTATGCTGATAGGTTTAACATGGTTTTCACCAGAACTGAGCTATGATCACACAAAGACATCTGGAGAACTGACCATCGTGCACAATAACTGGTGGACACCATCATACAGGGTGGGCCATTTATACGGATACACCTAAATAAATTGGGAATGGTTGGTGATATCAACTGTTTGTGGCACATTAGTGTATGGGAGGGGGAAAACTTTTCAAGATGGGTGGTGACCATGGCGGCCATTTTGTAGTCGGCCATTTTGGATCCAACTTTATTTTTTCCAATGGGAAGAGGGTCATGTGACACATAAAACTTATTGAGAATTTCACAAGAAAAACAATGGTGTGCTCAGTTTTAACGTAACTTTATTCTTTCACGAGTTATTTACAAGTTTATGACCACTAGTCACAAGTTTATGTGTTCAAAGTGCTGTCCATTGTGTTGGATTGTCAATGCAACCTTCTTCTCCGACTCTTGACTTGAAAAGTTCCCCCCCCCCTCCCATATACTAATGTGCCACAAACAGGAAGTTGATATCACCAACCATTTCCATTTTATTTAGGTGTATCCACATAAATGGCCCACCCTGTATAGTAGGGGAATTCCGGGGATTAGTGGTGACTGTAGAGCTGAGGTGGGATGGTCACTCCTGTACTCCAGGTCTGTTATTAGGGGGATTCTGGGGTCCGGGGATTAGTGGTGACTGTAGAGCTGAGGTCCTAGGATTAGTGGTGACTGTAGAGCTGAGGTGGGATGGTCACTCCTGTACTCCAGGTCTGTTATTAGGGGGATTCTGGGGTCCTGGGATTAGTGGTGACTGTAGAGCTGAGGTAGGACGGTCACTCCTGTACTCCAGGTCTGTTATTAGGGGGATTCTGGGGTCCTGGGATTAGTGGTGACTGTAGAGCAGTGGTGGGATGGTCACTCTTGTACTCCAGGTCTGTTATTAGGGGGATTCTGGGGTCCTGGGATTAGTGGTGACTGTAGAGCTGAGGTGGGATGGTCACTCCTGTACTCCAGGTCTGTTATTAGGGGGATTCTGGGGTCCTGGGATTAGTGGTGACTGTAGAGCTGAGGTGGGATGGTCACTCCTGTACTCCAGGTCTGTTATTAGGGGGATTCTGGGGTCCTGGGATTAGTGGTGACTGTAGAGCAGTGGTGGGATGGTCACTCCTGTACTCCAGGTCTGTTATTAGGGGGATTCTGGGGTCCTAGGATTAGTGGTGACTGTAGAGCTGAGGTGGGATGGTCACTCCTGTACTCCAGGTCTGTTATTAGGGGGATTCTGGGGTCCGGGGATTAGTGGTGACTGTAGAGCTGAGGTGGGATGGTCACTCCTGTACTCCAGGTCTGTTATTAGGGGGATTCTGGGGTCCTGGGATTAGTGGTGACTGTAGAGCAGTGGTGGGATGGTCACTCCTGTACTCCAGGTCTGTTATTAGGGGGATTCTGGGGTCCTGGGATTAGTGGTGACTGTAGAGCTGAGGTGGGATGGTCACTCCTGTACTCCAGGTCTGTTATTAGGGGGATTCTGGGGTCCTAGGATTAGTGGTGACTGTAGAGCTGAGGTGGGATGGTCACTCCTGTTCTCCAGGTCTGTTATTAGGGGGATTCTGGGGTCCGGGGATTAGTGGTGACTGTAGAGCTGAGGTGGGATGGTCACTCTTGTACTCCAGGTCTGTTATTAGGGGGATTCTGGGGTCCTGGGATTAGTGGTGACTGTAGAGCAGTGGTGGGATGGTCACTCCTGTACTCCAGGTCTGTTATTAGGGGGATTCTGGGGTCCTAGGATTAGTGGTGACTGTAGAGCTGAGGTAGGACGGTCACTCCTGTACTCCAGGTCTGTTATTAGGGGGATTCTGGGGTCCTAGGATTAGTGGTGACTGTAGAGCTGAGGTGGGATGGTCACTCCTGTTCTCCAGGTCTGTTATTAGGGGGATTCTGGGGTCCGGGGATTAGTGGTGACTGTAGAGCTGAGGTGGGATGGTCACTCCTGTACTCCAGGTCTGTTATTAGGGGGATTCTGGGGTCCTGGGATTAGTGGTGACTGTAGAGCTGAGGTGGGATGGTCACTCCTGTACTCCAGGTCTGTTATTAGGGGGATTCTGGGGTCCGGGGATTAGTGGTGACTGTAGAGCTGAGGTGGGATGGTCACTCCTGTACTCCAGGTCTGTTATTAGGGGGATTCTGGGGTCCTGGGATTAGTGGTGACTGTAGAGCTGAGGTGGGATGGTCACTCCTGTACTCCAGGTCTGTTATTAGGGGGATTCTGGGGTCCTGGGATTAGTGGTGACTGTAGAGCTGAGGTGGGATGGTCACTCCTGTACTCCAGGTCTGTTATTAGGGGGATTCTGGGGTCCTGGGATTAGTGGTGACTGTAGAGCTGAGGTGGGATGGTCACTCCTGTACTCCAGGTCTGTTATTAGGGGGATTCTGGGGTCCTAGGATTAGTGGTGACTGTAGAGCTGAGGTGGGATGGTCACTCCTGTTCTCCAGGTCTGTTATTAGGGGGATTCTGGGGTCCTGGGATTAGTGGTGACTGTAGAGCTGAGGTGGGATGGTCACTCCTGTACTCCAGGTCTGTTATTAGGGGGATTCTGGGGTCCTGGGATTAGTGGTGACTGTAGAGCTGAGGTGGGATGGTCACTCCTGTACTCCAGGTCTGTTATTAGGGGGATTCTGGGGTCCTAGGATTAGTGGTGACTGTAGAGCTGAGGTGGGATGGTCACTCCTGTACTCCAGGTCTGTTATTAGGGGGATTCTGGGGTCCTGGGATTAGTGGTGACTGTAGAGCAGTGGTGGGATGGTCACTCCTGTACTCCAGGTCTGTTATTAGGGGGATTCTGGGGTCCTGGGATTAGTGGTGACTGTAGAGCTGAGGTGGGATGGTCACTCCTGTACTCCAGGTCTGTTATTAGGGGGATTCTGGGGTCCTGGGATTAGTGGTGACTGTAGAGCAGTGGTGGGATGGTCACTCCTGTACTCCAGGTCTGTTATTAGGGGGATTCTGGGGTCCTGGGATTAGTGGTGACTGTAGAGTAGTGGTGGGATGGTCACTCTTGTACTCCAGGTCTGTTATTAGGGGGATTCTGGGGTCCTGGGATTAGTGGTGACTGTAGAGCAGTGGTGGGATGGTCACTCTTGTACTCCAGGTCTGTTATTAGGGGGATTCTGGGGTCCTGGGATTAGTGGTGACTGTAGAGCTGAGGTGGGATGGTCACTCCTGTACTCCAGGTCTGTTATTAGGGGGATTCTGGGGTCCTGGGATTAGTGGTGACTGTAGAGCTGAGGTGGGATGGTCACTCTTGTACTCCAGGTCTGTTATTAGGGGGATTCTGGGGTCCTGGGATTAGTGGTAACTGTAGAGCTGAGGTCCTAGGATTAGTGGTGACTCTAGAGCTGGGGTCCTGGGATTAGTGGTGACTGTAGAGCTGAGGTCCTAGGATTAGTGGTGACTCTAGAGCTGAGGTCCTAGGATTAGTGGTGACTGTAGAGCTGAGGTGGGATGGTCACTCTTGTACTCCAGGTCTATTATTAGGGGGATTCTGGGGTCCTGGGATTAGTGGTGACTGTAGAGCTGAGGTGGGATGGTCACTCTTGTACTCCAGGTCTGTTATTAGGGGGATTCTGGGGTCCTGGGATTAGTGGTGACTGTAGAGCTGAGGTGGGATGGTCACTCCTGTACTCCAGGTCTGTTATTAGGGGGATTCTGGGGTCCTAGGATTAGTGGTGACTGTAGAGCTGAGGTGGGATGGTCACTCCTGTACTCCAGGTCTGTTATTAGGGGGATTCTGGGGTCCTGGGATTAGTGGTGACTGTAGAGCTGAGGTCCTAGGATTAGTGGTGACTGTAGAGCTGAGGTGGGATGGTCACTCCTGTACTCCAGGTCTGTTATTAGGGGGATTCTGGGGTCCTAGGATTAGTGGTGACTGTAGAGCTGAGGTGGGATGGTCACTCCTGTTCTCCAGGTCTGTTATTAGGGGGATTCTGGGGTCCTAGGATTAGTGGTGACTGTAGAGCTGAGGTGGGATGGTCACTCCTATACTCCAGGTCTGTTATTAGGGGGATTCTGGGGTCCTAGGATTAGCGGTGACTGTAGAGCTGAGGTGGGATGGTCACTCCTGTACTCCAGGTCTGTTATTAGGGGGATTCTGGGGTCCTGGGATTAGTGGTGACTGTAGAGCTGAGGTGGGATGGTCACTCCTGTACTCCAGGTCTGTTATTAGGGGGATTCTGGGGTCCTAGGATTAGTGGTGACTGTAGAGCTGAGGTGGGATGGTCACTCCTGTACTCCAGGTCTGTTATTAGGGGGATTCTGGGGTCCTGGGATTAGTGGTGACTGTAGAGCTGAGGTGGGATGGTCACTCCTGTACTCCAGGTCTGTTATTAGGGGGATTCTGGGGTCCTGGGATTAGTGGTGACTAGAGCTGAGGTGGGATGGTCACTCCTGTACTCCAGGTCTGTTATTAGGGGGATTCTGGGGTCCTGGGATTAGTGGTGACTGTAGAGCTGAGGTGGGATGGTCACTCCTGTACTCCAGGTCTGTTATTAGGGGGATTCTGGGGTCCGGGGATTAGTGGTGACTGTAGAGCTGAGGTGGGATGGTCACTCCTGTTCTCCAGGTCTGTTATTAGGGGGATTCTGGGGTCCTGGGATTAGTGGTGACTGTAGAGCTGAGGTGGGATGGTCACTCCTGTACTCCAGGTCTGTTATTAGGGGGATTCTGGGGTCCTGGGATTAGTGGTGACTGTAGAGCTGAGGTGGGATGGTCACTCCTGTTCTCCAGGTCTGTTATTAGGGGGATTCTGGGGTCCTGGGATTAGTGGTGACTGTAGAGCTGAGGTGGGATGGTCACTCCTGTACTCCAGGTCTGTTATTAGGGGGATTCTGGGGTCCTAGGATTAGTGGTGACTGTAGAGCTGAGGTGGGATGGTCACTCCTGTACTCCAGGTCTGTTATTAGGGGGATTCTGGGGTCCTGGGATTAGCGGTGACTGTAGAGCTGAGGTGGGATGGTCACTCCTGTACTCCAGGTCTGTTATTAGGGGGATTCTGGGGTCCTGGGATTAGTGGTGACTGTAGAGCTGAGGTGGGATGGTCACTCCTGTACTCCAGGTCTGTTATTAGGGGGATTCTGGGGTCCTAGGATTAGTGGTGACTGTAGAGCTGAGGTGGGATGGTCACTCCTGTACTCCAGGTCTGTTATTAGGGGGATTCTGGGGTCCTGGGATTAGTGGTGACTGTAGAGCTGAGGTGGGATGGTCACTCCTGTACTCCAGGTCTGTTATTAGGGGGATTCTGGGGTCCTGGGATTAGTGGTGACTAGAGCTGAGGTGGGATGGTCACTCCTGTACTCCAGGTCTGTTATTAGGGGGATTCTGGGGTCCTGGGATTAGTGGTGACTGTAGAGCTGAGGTGGGATGGTCACTCCTGTACTCCAGGTCTGTTATTAGGGGGATTCTGGGGTCCGGGGATTAGTGGTGACTGTAGAGCTGAGGTGGGATGGTCACTCCTGTTCTCCAGGTCTGTTATTAGGGGGATTCTGGGGTCCTGGGATTAGTGGTGACTGTAGAGCTGAGGTGGGATGGTCACTCCTGTACTCCAGGTCTGTTATTAGGGGGATTCTGGGGTCCGGGGATTAGTGGTGACTGTAGAGCTGAGGTGGGATGGTCACTCCTGTTCTCCAGGTCTGTTATTAGGGGGATTCTGGGGTCCTGGGATTAGTGGTGACTGTAGAGCTGAGGTGGGATGGTCACTCCTGTACTCCAGGTCTGTTATCAGGGGGATTCTGGGGTCCTGGGATTAGTGGTGACTGTAGAGCTGAGGTGGGATGGTCACTCTTGTACTCCAGGTCTGTTATTAGGGGGATTCTGGGGTCCTAGGATTAGTGGTGACTGTAGAGCTGAGGTGGGATGGTCACTCCTGTACTCCAGGTCTGTTATTAGGGGGATTCTGGGGTCCTGGGATTAGTGGTGACTAGAGCTGAGGTGGGATGGTCACTCCTGTTCTCCAGGTCTGTTATTAGGGGGATTCTGGGGTCCTAGGATTAGCGGTGACTGTAGAGCTGAGGTGGGATGGTCACTCCTGTACTCCAGGTCTGTTATTAGGGGGATTCTGGGGTCCTGGGATTAGTGGTGACTGTAGAGCTGAGGTGGGATGGTCACTCCTGTACTCCAGGTCTGTTATTAGGGGGATGCTGGGGTCCTGGGATTAGTGGTGACTGTAGAGCTGAGGCGGGATGGTCACTCCTGTTCTCCAGGTCTGTTATTAGGGGGATTCTGGGGTCCTAGGATTAGTGGTGACTGTAGAGCTGAGGTGGGATGGTCACTCCTGTACTCCAGGTCTGTTATTAGGGGGATTCTGGGGTCCTGGGATTAGTGGTGACTGTAGAGCTGAGGTGGGATGGTCACTCCTGTACTCCAGGTCTGTTATTAGGGGGATTCTGGGGTCCTGGGATTAGTGGTGACTGTAGAGCTGAGGTGGGATGGTCACTCCTGTACTCCAGGTCTGTTATTAGGGGGATTCTGGGGTCCTGGGATTAGTGGTGACTGTAGAGCTGAGGTGGGATGGTCACTCCTGTACTCCAGGTCTGTTATTAGGGGGATTCTGGGGTCCTGGGATTAGTGGTGACTGTAGAGCTGAGGTGGGATGGTCACTCCTGTACTCCAGGTCTGTTATTAGGGGGATTCTGGGGTCCGGGGATTAGTGGTGACTGTAGAGCTGAGGTGGGATGGTCACTCCTGTTCTCCAGGTCTGTTATTAGGGGGATTCTGGGGTCCTGGGATTAGTGGTGACTGTAGAGCTGAGGTGGGATGGTCACTCTTGTACTCCAGGTCTGTTATTAGGGGGATTCTGGGGTCCTAGGATTAGTGGTGACTGTAGAGCTGAGGTGGGATGGTCACTCCTGTACTCCAGGTCTGTTATTAGGGGGATTCTGGGGTCCTGGGATTAGTGGTGACTAGAGCTGAGGTGGGATGGTCACTCCTGTTCTCCAGGTCTGTTATTAGGGGGATTCTGGGGTCCTGGGATTAGTGGTGACTGTAGAGCTGAGGTGGGATGGTCACTCTTGTACTCCAGGTCTGTTATTAGGGGGATTCTGGGGTCCTGGGATTAGTGGTGACTGTAGAGCTGAGGTGGGATGGTCACTCCTGTACTCCAGGTCTGTTATTAGGGGGATTCTGGGGTCCTGGGATTAGTGGTGACTGTAGAGCTGAGGTGGGATGGTCACTCTTGTACTCCAGGTCTGTTATTAGGGGGATTCTGGGGTCCTGGGATTAGTGGTGACTGTAGAGCTGAGGTGGGATGGTCACTCTTGTACTCCAGGTCTGTTATTAGGGGGATTCTGGGGTCCTAGGATTAGTGGTGACTGTAGAGCTGAGGTGGGATGGTCACTCCTGTACTCCAGATCTGTTATTAGGGGGATTCTGGGGTCCTGGGATTAGTGGTGACTGTAGAGCAGTGGTGGGATGGTCACTCTTGTACTCCAGGTCTGTTATTAGGGGGATTCTGGGGTCCTAGGATTAGTGGTGACTGTAGAGCTGAGGTGGGATGGTCACTCCTGTACTCCAGGTCTGTTATTAGGGGGATGCTGGGGTCCTGGGATTAGTGGTGACTGTAGAGCAGTGGTGGGATGGTCACTCCTGTACTCCAGGTCTGTTATTAGGGGGATTCTGGGGTCCTGGGATTAGTGGTGACTGTAGAGCTGAGGTGGGATGGCCACTCCTGTACTCCAGGTCTGTTATTAGGGGGATTCTGGGGTCCTAGGATTAGTGGTGACTGTAGAGCTGAGGTGGGATGGTCACTCCTGTACTCCAGGTCTGTTATTAGGGGGATTCTGGGGTCCTGGGATTAGTGGTGACTGTAGAGCTGAGGTGGGATGGTCACTCTTGTACTCCAGGTCTGTTATTAGGGGGATTCTGGGGTCCTGGGATTAGTGGTGACTGTAGAGCTGAGGTGGGATGGTCACTCCTGTACTCCAGGTCTGTTATTAGGGGCATTCTGGGGTCCTGGGATTAGTGGTGACTGTAGAGCTGAGGTGGGATGGTCACTCTTGTTCTCCAGGTCTGTTATTAGGGGGATTCTGGGGTCCTGGGATTAGTGGTGACTGTAGAGCTGAGGTGGGATGGTCACTCCTGTACTCCAGGTCTGTTATTAGGGGGATTCTGGGGTCCTGGGATTAGTGGTGACTGTAGAGCAGTGGTGGGATGGTCACTCTTGTACTCCAGGTCTGTTATTAGGGGGATTCTGGGGTCCTAGGATTAGTGGTGACTGTAGAGCTGAGGTGGGATGGTCACTCCTGTACTCCAGGTCTGTTATTAGGGGGATTCTGGGGTCCTAGGATTAGTGGTGACTGTAGAGCTGAGGTGGGATGGTCACTCCTGTTCTCCAGGTCTGTTATTAGGGGGATTCTGGGGTCCTAGGATTAGTGGTGACTGTAGAGCTGAGGTCCTAGGATTAGTGGTGACTATAGAGCAGTGGTGGGATGGTCACTCCTGTACTCCAGGTCTGTTATTAGGGGGATTCTGGGGTCCTAGGATTAGTGGTGACTGTAGAGCAGTGGTGGGATGGTCACTCTTGTACTCCAGGTCTGTTATTAGGGGGATTCTGGGGTCCTGGGATTAGTGGTGACTGTAGAGCTGAGGTGGGATGGTCACTCCTGTACTCCAGGTCTGTTATTAGGGGGATTCTGGGGTCCTGGGATTAGTGGTGACTATAGAGCAGTGGTGGGATGGTCACTCCTGTACTCCAGGTCTGTTATTAGGGGGATGCTGGGGTCCTGGGATTAGTGGTGACTGTAGAGCTGAGGTGGGATGGTCACTCCTGTACTCCAGGTCTGTTATTAGGGGGATTCTGGGGTCCTGGGATTAGTGGTGACTGTAGAGCTGAGGTGGGATGGTCACTCCTGTACTCCAGGTCTGTTATTAGGGGGATTCTGGGGTCCTGGGATTAGTGGTGACTGTAGAGCAGTGGTGGGATGGTCACTCCTGTACTCCAGGTCTGTTATTAGGGGGATTCTGGGGTCCTGGGATTAGTGGTGACTGTAGAGCAGTGGTGGGATGGTCACTCCTGTTCTCCAGGTCTGTTATTAGGGGGATTCTGGGGTCCTGGGATTAGTGGTGACTGTAGAGCTGAGGTGGGATGGTCACTCTTGTACTCCAGGTCTGTTATTAGGGGGATTCTGGGGTCCTGGGATTAGTGGTGACTGTAGAGCTGAGGTGGGATGGTCACTCTTGTACTCCAGGTCTATTATTAGGGGGATTCTGGGGTCCTAGGATTAGTGGTGACTATAGAGCAGTGGTGGGATGGTCACTCTTGTACTCCAGGTCTGTTATTAGGGGGATTCTGGGGTCCTGGGATTAGTGGTGACTAGAGCTGAGGTGGGATGGTCACTCCTGTACTCCAGGTCTGTTATTAGGGGGATTCTGGGGTCCTGGGATTAGTGGTGACTGTAGAGCTGAGGTGGGATGGTCACTCTTGTACTCCAGGTCTGTTATTAGGGGGATTCTGGGGTCCTGGGATTAGTGGTGACTGTAGAGCTGAGGTGGGATGGTCACTCCTGTACTCCAGGTCTGTTATTAGGGGGATTCTGGGGTCCTGGGATTAGTGGTGACTGTAGAGCTGAGGTGGGATGGTCACTCCTGTACTCCAGGTCTGTTATTAGGGGGATTCTGGGGTCCTAGGATTAGTGGTGACTGTAGAGCTGAGGTGGGATGGTCACTCCTGTACTCCAGGTCTGTTATTAGGGGGATTCTGGGGTCCTGGGATTAGTGGTGACTGTAGAGCTGAGGTGGGATGGTCACTCCTGTTCTCCAGGTCTGTTATTAGGGGGATTCTGGGGTCCTGGGATTAGTGGTGACTGTAGAGCTGAGGTGGGATGGTCACTCCTGTACTCCAGGTCTGTTATTAGGGGGATTCTGGGGTCCTAGGATTAGTGGTGACTGTAGAGCTGAGGTGGGATGGTCACTCCTGTACTCCAGGTCTGTTATTAGGGGGATTCTGGGGTCCTGGGATTAGTGGTGACTGTAGAGCTGAGGTGGGATGGTCACTCTTGTACTCCAGGTCTGTTATTAGGGGGATTCTGGGGTCCTGGGATTAGTGGTGACTGTAGAGCTGAGGTGGGATGGTCACTCCTGTACTCCAGGTCTGTTATTAGGGGGATTCTGGGGTCCTGGGATTAGTGGTGACTGTAGAGCTGAGGTGGGATGGTCACTCCTGTACTCCAGGTCTGTTATTAGGGGGATTCTGGGGTCCTAGGATTAGTGGTGACTGTAGAGCTGAGGTGGGATGGTCACTCCTGTACTCCAGGTCTGTTATTAGGGGGATTCTGGGGTCCTGGGATTAGTGGTGACTGTAGAGCAGTGGTGGGATGGTCACTCCTGTACTCCAGGTCTGTTATTAGGGGGATTCTGGGGTCCTGGGATTAGTGGTGACTGTAGAGCTGAGGTGGGATGGTCACTCTTGTACTCCAGGTCTGTTATTAGGGGGATTCTGGGGTCCTGGGATTAGTGGTGACTAGAGTCTCGGTGGGACCATCCAGTGAAGTTGTAGAGTGTCGTTCTGCTGGAGACGGATGGGCTTATTGTAACCTCTAAAAGGTTGAGACCGTGAAATCTTGCTCGCTCCCTCCTGAATTACTTCTGATGGATCACTTTACCGTCAATAAACTGTTCTGCAGATTCTGTGCCTACGTTACTGCCTACCATCAACAGGTTCAGATGACAGTCTACAATGACTTAAAAAAAGTCTTCACACCCTGTAAACATTAACACATTTTTCACGAAACACCCACAAACAAATGTATTTTATTTGGATTTTCTTTAATTCCAACAAGAGTAGCTAGTATTTGTGACGAGCAAAGGAAATGATACGTTGTTTTCTAATTGTTGTAATGATATACATCTGAACATTGTGAGGTGCATTAGTATGCAGCCCCAGCAGTCCGATACCCCTAAATAAAGACATGAGTGACCAATCACCTCCTGAACTCACATATTTAGTACATTTCATCCACCTGGGTGTGATTTCTTCACAGAACAAATGTAGTTATACTGAGAAGGCTTCAGAGGTTTGAGAGGATTGGGGTTACAAACAGCATCATGAAAACCAAGGAGCCCACCAGACAGGTTAGGCGTAAAGTTGTGGAGAAGAGTATGACAGGGTTAGGTTACAAAAATAGTCTAAGCTCTGAACATATCCTGGTACAATGTTCAATCCATCATCCAATAATGGAAGGAGTATGGCACAACTGCAAACCTCCCAAAACATGGCCATCCACCTAACCCGACATCCCAAGCAAGGCGAACACTAACTAGAGAAGCAGCCAAGAGGCCCATGGTCCCTGGAGGAGCTGAGGAGATCCACAGCTCAGGTGAGAGAATCTGTCCACAGGAGAGCTATTAGCTGTGTACTCCTCGAATCTGGCCTTCATGAAGAAAAACATTTCTGAAAGCCAGAAGAAGTTCAGTTTGCAAAAATCCATGTAGAGGATACATCAAGAATGTGGAAGAAGGTTCTCTGCTCAGATGAGACCAAATGAGAACTGTTTGGGCTAAATGCAAAACACTGCGTGTGGCGGAAAACTAACACTGCACATAACCCTGAAAACACCATCGACACCATCACACATGGTGGTGGCAGAATCAGGCTGTGGGGAGACTTTTCTACAGCAGGGGCAGGGAAGCTGGTCAGAGTTGATGGGAATGTGGATGGAGCTAAATACAGGGCAATTATGAAGAAAAATTGTTAGAGACTGCAAAAGACTTGAGACTGGGGTGTAAGATCACCTTCCAACAGGACAACGACCCTCAACATCCTGCCAGAGCTACATCTTTAAGGGTGTAAAGACAATGTCACAGGACCTCAGTGGAAAAAAAGGGCGGGCAGGTGTCGTGCTGTCACAGGAGGACACTATGGGGGAAGGTGGGGTCCTAGGTGTAGCAGATGTCCTAGGACCACCTTTGGGGGGTTTTCCAGATGAAGGGATGTCAAAGGGCCACAGCCAGGGGTCCTGACTATAGTGATGTGTTAGATTCACAGTTGGGGGGTCCTGGGTGAAGCAATGTCAGAGAACCACAGTTGCGGGGTCCTGAGTGTAAACATGTCAGAGGACCACAGTCATGGGGGGTGGTTAGATCAAATCATATTCCTGTGGGTAAATGTCCCAGTCACAGCCCAGACTCAAATCCCAGAGAATCTGTGACAAGACATAAAATTGCTGTTCAATTGATGTCTCCATCTAATCTCACTGAGCGAGGGGGCAAAGAAGGAGCAAAAATGTCACCTCTAGATGTGGAAAACTGGGAGAGACAGACCCCAAAAGACTGCAGAGAAAGGAGGAGAGACAGACCTCAAAAGACTGCAGAGAAAGGAGGGAGAAACAGACCCCAAAAGACTGCAGAGAAAGGAGGAGAGACAGACCTCAAAAGACTGCAGGGAAAGGAGGAGAGACAGACCTCAAAAGACTGCAGAGAAAGGAGGGAGAAACAGACCCCAAAAGACTGCAGAGAAAAGAGGAGAGGCAGACCTCAAAAGACTGCAGAGAAAGGTGGAGAAACAGACCCCAAAAAGACTGCAGAGAAAGGAGGAGAGGCAGACCCCAAAAGACTGCAGAGAAAGGAGAGAGACAGACCCCAAAAGACTGCAGAGAAAGGAGGAGAGGCAGACCCCAAAAGACTGCAGAGAAAGGAGGAGAGACAGACCCCAAAAGACTGCAGAGAAAGTAGGAGAGACAGACCCCAAAAGACTGCAGAGAAAGGAGGAGAGACAGACCCCAAAAGACTGCAGAGAAAGGAGGAGAGACAGACCTCAAAAGACTGCAGAGAAAGGAGGAGAGACAGACCACAAAAGACTGCACAGAAAGGTGGGAGAAACAGACCCCAAAAGACTGTAGAGAAAGGAGGAGAGACAGACCCCAAAAGACTGCAGAGAAAGGAGGAGAGACAGACCACAAAAGACTGCAGAGAAAGGAGGGAGAAACAGACCCCAAAAGACTGCAGAGAAAAGAGGAGAGGCAGACCTCAAAAGACTGCAGAGAAAGGTGGAGAAACAGACCCCAAAAAGACTGCAGAGAAAGGAGGAGAGGCAGACCCCAAAAGACTGCAGAGAAAGGAGAGAGACAGACCCCAAAAGACTGCAGAGAAAGGAGGAGAGACAGACCTCAAAAGACTGCAGAGAAAGGAGGGAGAAACAGACCCCAAAAGACTGCAGAGAAAAGAGGAGAGGCAGACCCCAAAAGACTGCAGAGAAAGGTGGAGAAACAGACCCCAAAAAGACTGCAGAGAAAGGAGGAGAGGCAGACCCCAAAAGACTGCAGAGAAAGGAGAGAGACAGACCCCAAAAGACTGCAGAGAAAGGAGGAGAGGCAGACCCCAAAAGACTGCAGAGAAAGGAGAGAGACAGACCCCAAAAGACTGCAGAGAAAGGAGGAGAGACAGACCCCAAAAGACTGCAGAGAAAGTAGGAGAGAAAGACCCCAAAAGACTGCAGAGAAAGGAGGAGAGACAGACCCCAAAAGACTGCAGAGAAAGGAGGAGAGACAGACCTCAAAAGACTGCAGAGAAAGGAGGAGAGACAGACCACAAAAGACTGCACAGAAAGGTGGGAGAAACAGACCCCAAAAGACTGTAGAGAAAGGAGGAGAGACAGACCCCAAAAGACTGCAGAGAAAGGTGGAGAAACAGACCCCAAAAGACTGCAGAGAAAGGAGGAGAGACCCCAAAAGACTGCAGAGAAAGGAGGAGAGACAGACCCCAAAAGACTGCAGAGAAAGGTGGAGAAACAGACCCCAAAAGACTGCAGAGAAAGGTGGAGAGACAGACCCCAAAAGACTGCAGAGAAAGGAGAAGAGAGACCCCAAATAACTGCAGAGAAAGGTGGGAGAGACAGACCCCAAAAGACTGCAGAGATAGGAGGACAGACCCCAAAAGACTGCAGAGAAAGGTGGAGAGAGACCCCAAAAGACTGCAGAGAAAGGAGGAGAGACAGACCCCAAAAGACTGCAGAGAAAGGAGGAGAGACAGACCCCAAAAGACTGCAGAGAAAGGAGGAGAGACAGACCCCAAAAGACTGCACAGAAAGGTGGGAGAAACAGACCCCAAAAGACTGTAGAGAAAGGAGGAGAGACAGACCCCAAAAGACTGCAGAGAAAGGTGGAGAAACAGACCCCAAAAGACTGCAGAGAAAGGAGGAGAGACAGACCCCAAAAGACTGCAGAGAAAGGTGGGAGAAACAGACCCCAAAAGACTACAGAGAAAGGTGGAGAAACAGACCCCAAAAGACTGCAGAGAAAGGAGAAGAGAGACCCCAAATAACTGCAGAGAAAGGTGGGAGAGACAGACCCCAAAAGACTGCAGAGATAGGAGGACAGACCCCAAAAGACTGCAGAGAAAGGTGGAGAGAGACCCCAAAAGACTGCAGAGAAAGGTGGAGAGACAGACCCCAAAAGACTGCAGAGAAAGGAGAAGAGAGACCCCAAATAACTGCAGAGAAAGGTGGGAGAGACAGACCCCAAAAGACTGCAGAGATAGGAGGACAGACCCCAAAAGACTGCAGAGAAAGGTGGAGAGAGACCCCAAAAGACTGCAGAGAAAGGTGGAGAGACAGACCCCAAAAGACTGCAGAGAAACGAGAAGAGAGACCCCAAATAACTGCAGAGAAAGGTGGGAGAGACAGACCCCAAAAGACTGCAGAAATAGGAGGAGAGACAGACCCCAAAAGACTGCAGAAATAGGAGGAGAGACAGACCTCAAAAGATTGCAGAAATAGGAGGAGAGACAGACCCCAAAAGACTGCAGAGAAAGGTGGAGAAACAGACCCCAAAAGACTGCAGAGAAAGGTGGACAGACCCCAAAATACTGCAGAGAAAAGAGGAGAGACAGACCCCAAATGACTGCAGAGAAAGGTGGCGAGACAGACCCCAAAAGACTGCAGAGAAAGGAGAAGAGAGACCCCAAATAACTGCAGAGAAAGGTGGGAGAGACAGACCCCAAAAGACTGCAGAGATAGGAGGAGAGACAGACCCCAAAAGACTGCAGAGAAAGGTGGAGAGACAGACCCCAAAAGACTGCAGAGAAAGGAGGAGAGACAGACCCCAAAAGACTGCAGAGAAAGGTGGAGAGACAGACCCCAAAAGACTGCAGAGAAAAGAGGAGAGACAGACCCCAAAAGACTGCAGAGAAAGGTGGAGAGACAGAGCCCAAAAGACTGCAGAGAAAGGTGGAGAGACAGAGCCCAAAAGACTGCAGAGAAAGGAGGAGAAACAGACCCCAAAAGACTGCAGAGAAAGGAGGAGAGACAGACCCCAAAAGACTGCAGAGAAAGGAGGAGAGACAGACCCCAAAAGACTGCAGAGAAAGCTGGAGAGACAGACCCCAAAAGACTGCAGAGAAAGGTGGAGAGACAGAGCCCAAAAGACTGCAGAGAAAGGAGGAGAGACAGACCCCAAAAGACTGCAGAGAAAGGAGGAGAGACAGACCCCAAAAGACTGCAGAGAAAGCTGGAGAGACAGACCCCAAAAGACTGCAGAGAAAGGTGGAGAGACAGACCTCAAAGACTGCAGAGAAAGGAGGAGAGCAGACCCCAAAAGACGGCAGCATTAATTGCAATGACATATGGTCCCACAAAGTCCTTGGGGGCTACACACTAATGCCCCTCACAATGTTCAGATATATAATATCTATATATACACACACACACATACACACACACACCCTCGTATCATTTACGTTACTAATATTCGCTACTTTGTGTTGGTGTCACAGGAAATTCCCATTTAAGTTTTGTGGGTGTAAAGTGAAAAATGTGGAAATGTTCAAGACGAATGAATACTTTAAGGCACTGTAATGTTTTTGGGGGCTTCAGACAGATGATTGTCGGGGAGAGAAGGGGTCTGATTTATGACTGCTGGTTCTTATGTTCTTCAGGAGATACGCCTCCACCCGAGATGTCTGACAGCTGCGCTCTTCTGGAGCAGACAGAAGCGCTCATGTGCTCCTATGTACAGGAGAGATGGCTGATGCACATTACTATTTATTACTAGTGCTGTAGCAGCCGTGCTCTCATGGACTACACAGAAGCGCTCATGTGCTCCTATGTACGGGAGAGATGGCTACCGCACATTACTAATTATTACTAGTGCTGCAGCAGCCGCGCTCTCGTGGAGCAGACAGAAGCTCTCATGTGCTCCTATGTACGGGAGAGATGGCTACCGCACATTACTAATTATTACTACTGCTGTAGCAGCAGTGCTGTCATGGACTACACAGAAGCGCTTATGTGCTCCTATGTACAGGAAAGATGGCTGCTGCACATCACTATTTATTACTAGTGCTGGTGACAGCCCCGCTCTCATGGAGCACACAGAAGCGCTCATGTGCTCTTATGTACGGGAGAGATGGCTGATGCACATTACTATTTATTACTAGTGCTGTAGCAGCCGCGCTCTCATGGAGTACACAGAAGCGCTCATGTGCTCCTATGTACAGGAGAGATGGCTGCCGCACATTACTATTTATTACCAGTGCTGTAGCAGCCGCGCTCTTATGGAACACACAGAAGCTCTCATGTGCTCCTATGTACGGGAGAGATGGCTGCCGCACATTACTATTTATTACTAGTGCTGTAGCAGCCGCGCTCTCATGGAACACACAGAAGCGCTCATGTGCTCCTATGTACAGGAGAGATGGCTGCCGCACATTACTATTTATTACTAGTGCTGTAGCAGCCGTGCTCTCCTGGAGCAGACAGAAGCGCTCATGTGCTCCTATGTACAGGAGAGATGGCTGCCGCACATTACTATTTATTACCAGTGCTGTAGCAGCCGCGCTCTTATGGAACACACAGAAGCTCTCATGTGCTCCTATGTACGGGAGAGATGGCTGCCGCACATTACTATTTATTACTAGTGCTGTAGCAGCCGCGCTCTCATGGAACACACAGAAGCGCTCATGTGCTCCTATGTACAGGAGAGATGGCTGCCGCACATTACTATTTATTACTAGTGCTGTAGCAGCCGTGCTCTCCTGGAGCAGACAGAAGCGCTCATGTGCTCTTATGTACGGGAGAGATGGCTGATGCACATTACGATTTATTACTAGTGCTGTAGCAGCCGCGCTCTCATGGAGTACACAGAAGCTCTCATGTGCTCCTATGTACGGGAGAGATGGCTGCCGCACATTACTATTTGTTACTAGTGCTGTAGCAGCCGTGCTCTCATGGAGTACACAGAAGCGCTCCTATGTACAGGAGAGATGGCTGCCGCACATTACTATTTATTACTAGTGCTGTAGCAGCCGCGCTCTCATGGAGTACACAGAAGCGCTCATGTGCTCCTATGTACGGGAGAGATGGCTGCCGCACATTACTATTTATTACTAGTGCTGCAGCAGCCGCGCTCTTATGGAACACACAGAAGCGCTCATGTGCTCCTATGTACAGGAGAGATGGCTGCCGCACATTACTATTTATTACCAGTGCTGTAGCAGCCGCGCTCTTATGGAACACACAGAAGCGCTCATGTGCTCCTATGTACAGGAGAGATGGCTGCCGTACATTACTATTTATTACCAGTGCTGCAGCAGCCGCGCTCTCGTGGAGCAGACAGAAGCGCTCATGTGCTCCTATGTACGGGAGAGATGGCTGCTGCACATTACTATTTATTACTAGTGCTGTAGCAGCCGCGCTCTCATGGAACACACAGAAGCGCTCATGTGCTGCTATCTACGGGAGAGATGGCTGCCGCACATTACCATTTATTACTAGTGCTGGTGACAGCCCCGCTCTCATGGAGCACACAGAAGCGCTCATGTGCTCCTATGTACCTGAGAGATGGCTGCCGCACATTACTATTTATTACTAGTGCTGTAGCAGCCGTGCTCTCCTGGAGCAGACAGAAGCGCTCATGTGCTCCTATGTACAAGAGAGATGGCTGATGCACATTACTATTTATTACCAGTGCTGTAGCAGCCGCGCTCTCATGGAGCACACAGAAGCGCTCATGCGCTCCTATGTACAGGAGAGATGGCTGATGCACATTACTATTTATTACTAGTGCTGCTGGCATCGCGCTCCATGAAGAGAATGGACGTATCTCACTCCGTGAGAAGCCTGTTACTCACCTCTCAGCCACCTCCGCTCTCTCTTCAGATCGTTCTAATTCTCCCTCTATAACTACTAGTTTGCGGGCAACCTGCAAGAGAGGAGAGGACAGGTAAGAACCAACCACCTTCATCTGCCAGGAGACCAGGAAAATCATTATGTCTGCTTCTCTGTACACTCCTCCTAAAAATCAGTACATGTGTCAGAGTGTACCTCGTGTTCCTGTGATCGTGTGATAACAGTGACAAGCACAATGGCTGTTCTGTAATATCACAGGACCACGGTTGGGGGGGGGTCCAAGCTATAAGGATGTCATAGGACCACAGCTGATGGATTTCTGGGTGAAGTGATCTCAAATGGCCACAGCCAGGGGTTCCGAGTATAGTTATGTAGTAGGTTCACAGTTGGGGGGCCCAGGTGTAGTGATGTCAGAGAACCAGAGTTCAGGGGTCCTCAGTGTAAACATATCATAGGACCACAGTCGTGGGGGCTCTCAGGTGTACTGGTGTCACAGAACTACAGTCGGGGGGGTTCTCGGATGTAATGATGTCACAGGACCACAGTCTGGAAGGTGGGAGTCCCGGGTGTAGCGATATCAAAGGACCATGACAGACACTCAAATCTCAACTGATCTAAAGGAGTAGTGTGGAGCAGAGCAGACACCTTAATGTTCCTATGTTCTTGTCAAGGGTTACGGTGGATATGTAGGGGACACACCCCAAGAGTCCGTTGCCACCCGCAGGACTCACCTCCTCATACTTCCGGTCAGAGTCCTCAGCGACGTGCTTGGCTTCTTTGAGCTGCAGGTCCTGGTCGTGCATCTTCTCCTCATCTTTGGTGGCCCTGTTCTCAATGACTTTCATTCCTCTGAAAAATAGACACGTGAGTTAGTCCCAAAGATCCCAGGAGAGACCTTGTGCAATAGTCTGCAGGAGATATCAATGTGTTAGTGTCACACCGGCAACTCGCACCCCTTCTCATCGCCGTCCTACTCACTGTGGTCACTGCTCTGCTTTACCTCATGTCAGCCTGTCTCACCGAGTTGCCTCTTGGAGCACTCCCATCATTGCTGCATCTTCCTGCTATCCCCACGAGGCTATAGGAAGGCTCTGCCTGACTCTGCAGGACTTCAACCCTGCTGTGTCCTGCATAGTTCTGCTTCCCTGGCATATCAAGCAGTGGATATGTTAGGCAGCTCCTCCCTCCACTCCTTGCATCTAGTGACCAGTCAAGGTGTTTTGTGGTTTGTCTCTCCTGGATTGTCTTGCTTTGGTTCATTTCTCTGTTCCTGACCCCGGCTAGTTATTTTGAACCTGTGCTGCCTTCCCTGACCTCTGACTTCCTGACCACCTCTTTGTGACTGCCATCTGTACCTCATGCTCTGCCTCTGACCCTTCGGCAAGCTGCTGCAGGTCAGCGGACTGCCCTGTAGTGGTGTCTGTCATCTACCAGCAGCTCAGCCTATCCTCATCAGAGGTTCTAGTGAAAACCAGGTAGCTACAACTCTGGGGAAATCTCGGCCACTGGCACACCCCCCGCTGTCACAATTAGGAGGTAGAGGAGTGATGACATGCCGATCGTCAGCGGTAAATGTATATCACTATATACCGTGGATATACAATATATACACATCCCTGTAAAATCCCAGATTTTTGCCATGTAGAATAATTTCAGAACTTTTTAACAATGTCGCCCATAATCCGTACAAATGTAGTAAGAAAAACTGAAATCTTTTTGGTTAAAATAAAAAAGAAAAAGTAAAATAATGTGGTTGTATAAATCTGCACACCCTTAGTAATACTTTGCTATTGTTTCCTGTGAATTTCTGGCAGAATACAGTCTTTTGGGGTCTGGGTTTATAATCGTGGCACATCTAGAATTGTTGATCTTTGCAGTAGCTCCACATCTGTCAGATTGAGGGGACATCTTCTGTGGACAGCGCCCTTTTCAGGTCACCATAGAGTCCCCCATGAGTTCAGGTCTGGGTTGGGCTCAGCCATTCCAGAACTTCAGTCTTCTTCTGGTGAAGCCATTCTTTTGGATGTCGCGATGAAAGGTGAAATTCTTCATCTTCATCTTTTTAACAGAGACCGGAAGGTTTGATGTTAAATTCTCTAAATATTTTTTCTGTTCATAACTACCTCCACCTTGAATGAAGTCCCAGTTAGAGCTGCTGAAAAACAGCCCCAGAGCATAATGTTGCCTCCACCATGCCTCACTCTGGGGATGGTGATCTCCTGGTGATGGGCAGCGATGACTTTGTGCCTTTCGGAATGATGGACAAAAAAAATTCTACTTTGGTCTCAGAGACAACATGTTTTCACATGAATTTGTCCAACATGATGGAGGTTTTGGTAAAACAGTCGAGCTTGGATGTCTTTTTAAGAAAAGCCTACCATTTTGCCTCCTGACCCGACAGGCCAGACATATGAAGAATACTGACGATTGTTGTTATATGCAGGACACAACCAGGACTGGCCAGAAATTACTGCAGCTCCTTTAATTTTGCCGTCGACCCCCTGGCAACCTCCAAAGACGATTTTCTTCTTCTCTTTTCGTCAATTTTGAGTCCCTAGATGAATCCAATTGGCACCCTTGAGATTGTGGCGCTCATGTTACACTTATAAGCAGTAATAAGAAGACGGACACACACGTCTGTAAGACGTTTTACAAGATTTGTTAAGATTTATTTTACTAAACCTTGGAACTACATGTGAGTGCCAGTCTTCCAATTACCGTCCATAAGTTTTGAGGAATGTTCACTTCTAGGTAAAGCCAGCCCCTTCTTGATGACGTCTCACAGTGTCGGGGTAGATCTAACACTTAGGAAATGTTTTTGAATTGCCTCCTGACTGACAACTTTCCATAATGTGATCGTTTGCTGTGTTGTCAGCTGTTTACGGACCAAAAAAATAAAAATATCCGGAAAATCCTCCTCACACTTACCGAATGCAATCACATCATTAGTTTTTTTTTTCTTTTTTTTTTCCAACCAAACTGATTCTGTTTGTTTCTCAGTGAATTTGCATAGACAATGGGCGGAATACAAGAGGAAAAAGCTCTGCAATTATTCTTGGATTTGTTTTACATGACTGAAACCTATTATTTTACCTGGGATGTATAGACTTTTTAGAAACACTATCAGTGAAGAGGTGGAGGAGAGGTGTGCTGCAGATGGTAGTGCTGTGTCCAGAGGGACCCCACTCACCTATCGCTGGAGAAGACGTTGTCACGATAATGTAAAAGTACCATGGTCTAAGGGATTTTTTCAGAAGGTGTCAAGGTTCCAGACACTCTGCCTAGAAAGCACTTCCTCTGTCTTGGCCTGCAGGCAACTCCCTACCCCCCTGAATTCAGTTGTAACTTGAAACTCCAGTGTGGGACTCTGTCCCCCTCTCCCTCTCGAATGCAGGAGTGTGCAGAAATCCTTTGTCTGAAAACCATGTGCTCTCCTGCTCATGTACCACCTTAAGACCCTTTCACACATCAGGTTTTTAGCGTCAGGCACAATACGGCTAATTTTGAAAAAAAAACAGATCCGGCAAAAGTTGCAGCTGGATCCGGTTTTTTTTCTCATAGCTGGATTGCGACAGATGGCCTCACGTTTCATCCGTTTTTTTGCCGGATTTGTTGAAAATTAGTTTTCCAGTGGCTGGAAAAAACGTACAGAGGAACATTTTTTCGGTCCAGTGAAAAAACGCACAGCGACGTAACTGGTGAAAAACGGATGAAACGTGAGGTGAAATGATGGAATCCAGCGACAGACTCCGTTTTTAAAGAACTCATGTATTTTACATCTCTCTCTCCATCCCTTCCCGGACAGGAAGTCCAAACTCTATCCCCAGGTTAAATTAAAAAAAAAAATTCGGAACCAGCGTAAAAACGGATCAGTCGCATCAGTTTTTCACAATTTGCAACGGATCAGTTTTTTTCAAAATGAACCGGATTGTGCCTGACAGCAAAAAACTGATGTGTGAAAGGGGCCTAATAGTAAGACATCACTTGACCCCAATTAGTGACAGAGATATGGAAGTTATATATTTGGTATGTGCATCAGCCGGGCCATCCCACAGTGCGTTATCTATGCGCAGCACCTAGCGGATACGGAGAAACGGATTGCTACTTAATAGGGGCTCATAACCAAGTCGTTTTTGGGCTCAAATTAACACCCAGCTCATGCCCGGAAGAAGGGTAGTTTCATGATCGCTATACAAGGTTGTATCTTGGAGCTATGGGGGATATGAATGTTCCATAACTCTGAGTCCCTCTGAGAAAGTAGGAGTGAATTCCATAGCTCTGCCCACACAGTGATGTCACGACCAAGGGGTATAAGACCCTAAGAGGTCTGGTTTCACTAGCCTTTGACCAGGAAGCTAGCTGAGAGACGCTCTGTAATGCATCTTGATGTATCGCCCATCCCCCGAGCCACATGGTCTGCCATGAGCTGAAATGATATAACCCACTGTAAGTGTTTTTTTCTTCTGTTAATCCCCTTTTATTTGTAATCGTCTGTATATACATAATCGTCTCATTTTATAATATATTTTTATACTTCTGCCTACGTTTTTTGGAGTAAAATATAAAATTACTAGCTTCGTTTCTGCTTGCTCTATAACGTGCTGTCACGTCCTCGGAGGTGAATTACGCTACTAATCAGGTATGCTCCGGTCCCATTATTAATTAAAAAATCAGAGCTGGTGGCAGCGGATTTGTCCTGTGCGATTAAGGAGGCTTTGTAGCGACAGCGGTGTTGATAATTATTGTTCCTGCCTGAGAGGGAGTAGTTATATCGCCTCGCTGCAGCGTGCCCAATAGCCAGTACAAAGTAAAGCAGCCTTTCTGGTGACTAATTACCCTAGGTGTAGTACCCTGTCTGACCTGAGGGTAAGGGGGGCGCCAGAGAGCTGCAAGTTCCAAACCGGAATGGGGAAGTGGGATATAGATAAATCCCCTTCAGAAAGAACCAGGGGCAACCAAACAACCCTGATTCGTGCCAAATTGGTGTGAGTGGTGGGGATGATAAAGGTATCCTCCCCGTGAACCGTGACAGTGGTGTACTGCAGATGGTAGTGCTGTGTCCACAGGGGCCCCACTCACCTCTCGCTCTCGTCTACTGCCTTCTCGGTCTCCTCCAGCTTCTGCAGTCCGGTGGCCAGACGCTCCTGTGCCCGGTCCAGCTCCTCCTCTACCAGCTGGATGCGTCTGTTCAGAGAAGCTACGTCGGCCTCTGCCTGAAAACACATGAAATCACAGGACACTGAGCAGAGAACGCTGGATGAGCATCTACCCCACCTGTAGGTGGCGCTAACTGGAGAAGTGACCCACAGCTAAACCAGTTAACAGAGAGAAACAGCAGGTCAGAGCAGGCTCAGAAGCCAACCCAGGCGCTACCCTCCACTGGGGTCCAAACTCATTGTCACATTGTCTGCCTGGGGGTCTATGCTCTAAATCACACCATCCCCCTGGGGGTCTATGCTCTAAGTCACACCATCCCCAGGGGGTCTATGCTCTAAGTCACACCATCCCCCTGGGGGTCTATGCTCTAAGTCACACCATCCCCCTGGGGGTCTATGCTCTAAGTCACCCCCCCAGGGGTCTATCCTCATCCTTACAGCATCCCCGGGGTCTCTCCTCATCCTTATAAGCTTCAGACACCAGTATTAAACCCTCTTCTTTCTGGTGGCCGTGTACACATGATAGTGTATGACATAACACAGATCGGGCACAACTGCAGGTAATAAATAATTACTGAATATGCAGGTAAATGTGACACCTGCGAGCACTAGCTCATGTAATATTCAGCAATACAGATCACACCTGATCACGGGGCCGGAGCTGAACTGCACCCATCTATGTTAACAATAAGGATGAACTTCAGGCTGATGACAGTCTCCATCCCAATATAGGTAATGTGCCAAGATGGGGTGCTGGGGCTCAGAGGTGGCAATTAAGTGTGGCCAAAGACTGAAATATGGAAGAAAGGGTGTAGGGAGAATACATGGACGGTGTAAGCATGATATTCAGCAGTATGAAGGACATGAGGTAATGAGGTATAGGGATGCTCAGCAGTATGGGAGACATGAGGTATAAGGACACTCAGCAGTATGGAGGACATGAGGTATAAGGATACTCGGCAGTATGGAGGACATGAGGTATAAGGACACTCAGCAGTATGGAGGACATGAGGTATAAGGACACTCAGCAGTATGGAGGACATGAGGTATAAGGATACTCGGCAGTATGGAGGACATGATGTATAAGGATACTCGGCAGTATGGGGGACATGAGGTATAAGGATACTCGGCAGTATGGAGGACATGAGGTATAAGGATACTCGGCAGTATGGGGGACATGATGTATAAGGATACTCAGCAGTATGAAGGACATGAGGTATAGGGACACTCGGCAGTATGGAGGACATGAGGTATAAGGATACTCAGCAGTATGAAGGACATGAGGTATAAGGATACTCAGCAGTATGAAGGACATGAGGTATAGGGATGCTCAGCAGTATGGAGGACATGAGGTATAAGGATACTCGGCAGTATGAAGGACATGAGGTATAGGGACACTCGGCAGTATGGAGGACATGAGGTATAAGGATACTCAGCAGTATGAAGGACATGAGGTATAGGGACACTCGGCAGTATGGAGGACATGAGGTATAGGGACACTCAGCAGTATGGAGGACATGAGGTATAAGGATACTCAGCAGTATGGAGGACATGAGGTATAGGGACACTCAGCAGTATGGAGGACATGAGGTATAAGGACACTCAGCAGTATGGAGGACATGAGGTATAAGGATACTCAGCAGTATGGAGGACATGAGGTATAAGGACACTCAGCAGTATGGAGGACATGAGGTATAAGGATACTCAGCAGTATGAAGGACATGAGGTTTAAGGACACTCGGCAGTATGGAGGACATGAGGTATAGGGACACTCGGCAGTATGGAGGACATGAGGTATAAGGACACTCAGCAGTATGTGGGACATTATTATTATTATTTATTGTTATAGCGCCATTTATTCCATGGCGCTTTACATGTGAGGAGGGGTATACATAATAAAACAAGTACAGTAATCTTAAGCAATACAAGTTACAACTGGTACAGGAGGAGAGAGGACCCTGCCTGCGAGGGATCACAATCTACAAGGGATGGGTGAGGATACAGTAGGTGAGGATAGAATGAGGGACATGAGGTATAAGGACACTCGGCAGTAGGGGGGACATGAGGTATAAGGACACTCGGCAGTAGGGGAGACATAAGGCATAAGGATACTCGGCAGTATGGAGGACATGCGGTATAAGGATACTCAGCAGTATGGAGGACATGAGGTATAAGGATACTCAGCAGTATGGGAGGACATGAGGTATAAGGATACTCAGCAGTATGGGAGGACATGAGGTATAAGGATACTCAGCAGTATGGGAGGACATGAGGTATAAGGATACTCAGCAGTATGGGAGGACATGAGGTATAAGGATACTCAGCAGTATGGGAGGACATGAGGTATAAGGATACTCAGCAGTATGGGAGGACATGAGGTATAAGGATACTCCGCAGTATGGAGGACATGAGGTATAAGGACACTCGGCAGTAGGGAGGACATGAGGTATAAGGACACTCGGCAGTAGGGAGGACTGTTGTGAATTCTGCTCTTGGGCTCCCTCCGGTGGTTTTGAGTGGAATGGCTGCTTCTTGGATTTAGCATCAGCAGCTGCTTCCACTGATCGTCTTTCTGGCTCGGCTATTTTAGTCTGGCCTTTTCCCTCACTCAATGCCAGTTGTCATTTGTTCCTGCTTAGAGTCACAGCTCTTTTGGATTCCCCTGACACTCTGACCTGTTCAGCAAAAGATAAGTCCTTGCTTCTCCTTTTGCAGTCCACTTATTGTGGACTTTATTGTTCAGCTCATTCTACGTTTTTTGTCCAGCTTATCAGTATGGAACTATTCATCTAAGCTGGAAGCTCTGGGCAGCAGATTTTGCCCTCCACACCTTTAGTCAGGTGTGGAGATTTTTACAATCTCTGCGGTGGCCTTTTTCTAGTTTTTATTACTGACCGCACAGTGTTCTGTCCTGTACTATCTGTCTAGCTAGAATTGGCCTCCTTTGCTACATCTTGTTTCATTCTACGTATGTCATTTCCCTCTCCACTCACAGTCATTATTTGTGGGGGGCTGTCTATCCTTTGGGGATTTTCTCTGAGGCAAGATAGCTTTCCTGTTTCTGCCTTTAGGGGTAGTTAGTTCTTAGGCTGTGACGAGGTGTCTAGGGAGTGACAGGAACATCCCACGGCTACTTCTAGTGTTGTGTTAAGATCAGGAACTGCGGTCAGTATAGTTCCCACCTGCTCAGAGCTCGTCGCTCCTAAATCACCAGTCCATAACTCCATAACAGAGGACATGAGGTATAAGGATACTCAGCAGCATGGGGTACATGAGGTATAAGGATATTCAGCAGTATGGGAGGACATGAGGTATAAGGATACTCGGCAGTATGGGAGGACATGAGGTATAAGGATACTCAGCAGTATGGGAGGACATGAGGTATAAGGATACTCAGCAGTATGGGAGGACATGAGGTATAAGGATACTCCGCAGTATGGAGGACATGAGGTATAAGGATACTCCGCAGTATGGAGGACATGAGGTATAAGGACACTCGGCAGTATGGAGGACATGAGGTATAAGGATACTCGGCAGTATGGAGGACATGAGGTATAAGGATACTCAGCAGTATGGAGGACATGAGGTATAAGGACACTCGGCAGTATGGCGGACATGAGGTATAAGGATACTCAGCTGTATGGAGGACATGAGGTATAAGGACACTCGGCAGTATGGCGGACATTATTATTATTATTATAGCGCCATTTATTTCATGGCGCTTTACATGTGAGGAGGGGTATACATAAAAACAAGTACAATAATCTTGAACAATACAAGTCACAACTGGTACAGGAGGAGAGAGGACCCTGCCCGCGAGGGCTCACGATCTACAAGGGATGGGTGAGGATACAGTAGGTGAGGATAGAATGAGGGACATGAGGTATAAGGATACTCAGCAGTATGGAGGACATGAGGTATAAGGATGCTTGGCAGTATGGAGGACATGAGGTATAAGGATACTCGGCAGTATGGGGGACATGAGGTATAAGGATACTCAGCAGTATGGAGGACATGAGGTATAAGGATGCTTGGCAGTATGGGGGACATGAGGTATAAGGATACTCAGCAGTATGGAGGACATGAGATCTGTGTTAGGAGGATACTCGGCAGTACAGGAATAACTAGGCAGACATTCATCCAGACGTTCCTGAAGTGCAGCTCTTCAATACCACTGTATAAACAGAATTATAACAAGCAGCTCTCAAACATCTGTTCCGAAAGTCCACATGAGACCCTTCTTACCCTCTCCCGAGCCTCCCTCTCCATAGTCAGCTCCTTCCTTAGCTGATCTCCACGCTCCTCAGCATTATCCACCTTCTGCTGAAGATCCTGGATCTTCTTCCTCACTGCCGCTATTGAGGTGGCACCAGGCAAGGACGACCTAGAGGTGAGTCTACTCTGTACCTCATTGTGTCACATTGTAAAGATGTGCTGATGTACAGGATAGAGAAGAGCTCACCGGGGCGCAAGTGTGGGTCTACAACTCAACCCATCAGAACTGGAAGATACCAATGTAACCTACAACTGGCTGGTATCATACCCAGAGCTGAAGCTGAACTCTCTCACTCCAATGACTTCACCAACCAACAGCCGTAATGTCACCACCACCCATGAGGTCATCACCGCCTATAATGTCACAACCCATAATGTCACCACCATATATTGTCACTACCACCCATGATGTCACCACCTCCCGTAACTGCATTCATCAGCACATAGAGAATTTAGTGGACAGGATGAAATACTGATACAAAAGGCTTCAGATGTGAAGGATGGTCCTCGGTACCAAGTCCTCACCACCACAACAAAAAATTGCCAGAATCCTTCATACAAGATATAACCTCTCTGGACCAGATATTAGCTCCTTCCTAACCAAAATCCCACAATGTCTGTCCACTGTTTCATCCTTCTCGGCAAGATTTCTAAAACTTAACATGAACAAAACAAAATTCATCCTGTCTTCCCTCAACCCCCCCCCCCCAGATGGACATTTCTATTAAAGTAAATGGCTGCTCACTCTCCCCAGTCCCACAAGCTCAATGCCTCGGGGTAACCCTAGACTCTGATCTCTCCTATAAACCACATATCCAAGCCCTTACCCCTTCCTGACGAAGTCCTCCAATATTTTCCAGATCTGTACATTCCTTAATCAAGAATCTGCAAAAACCATAGTCCATGCCCTCATCATCTCCCACCTGGACGACTGTAACCTCCTGCTCTGTGGCCTCCCCTCTAACACTCTAATGCACCCCTCCAATCTATTCTAAACTCTGCTACCCGACTAATCCACCTGTCCTGCCGCTATTGTCAAGCCTCCCCCTCTTCCCTAAGTTTGGCATACAAAGCCACCTACAACATCTCTCCTCCATACAGCTGTGACCTCGTCTCCCGGTACTTACCTTCACGCAACCTCCGATCCTCACAAGATCTCCTTCTCTACTCCCCTCTTATCTCCTCTTCCCACAATCACATACTAGATTTCTCCTGTCCATCACCCCTACTCTGGAACTCTCTACCACAACACATCAGACTCTCGCCTACCATCAAAAGGAACCTGAAGACCTAGATCTCCCACAAACCTACAACCTGCAGTAACCACCGATCCACCAAACCGCTGCACGAACAGCTCTACCCTCACCTACTGTATCCTCACCCATCCCTTGTAGATTGTGAGCCCTCGCGGGCAGGGTCCTCTCTCCTCCTGTACCAGTGGTGCCTTGTATTGTTCATGATTATTGTCCTTGTTTTTATTATGTATACCCCTCCTCACATGTAGATGAGAGTCAAGGACAGCCAATAAAAGAGAGCACACCAACAGAATTAGAAAGTACAGAGAGTAGCGCTAAAATAGAGCGCACCAACAGAATTAGGAGATTGTGGAGCGACTAGTCACAGAAGAGTGCACGCCAGCAGAACAAGAAGAGAGCGCAAAGACCAGCGATACAAGACAGCGCACAACCAGAGTGAGAAGAGAGAAAAGTGATACAAAGGAGTGCACTAGCAGAATAAAGAGAGGGTGCAGAGACAAGCAAGACAATAAGTGCAAAAAGTGCATCAACAGAATAAGGAGGAGATCAGAGGCCATTGATAGAAGAGAGCGCATCAGAACAAGGCAAGATCACCGCGATCAGTAATACAAGAGAACACCAGCACAACAAGGAGAGTGTAGAGACAAGCAAGGCAATAAGTGCATCAGCAGAATAAGGAGGAGATCAAAGGCCGTTGATAGAAGAGAGCGCACCAGAACAAGGCAAGATCTCCGGGATCAGTAATACAAGAGAGAACACCAGCACAACAAGGAGAGTGTAGAGACAAGCAAGGCAATAAGTGCATCAGCAGAATAAGGAGGAGATCAGAGGCCCTTGATAGAAGAGAGCACACCAGAACAAGGCAAGAGCACCGCGATCAGTAATACAAGAGAGAACACCAGCACAACAAGGAGAGAGAGTGTAGAGACAAGCAAGACAATAAGTGCATCAGCAGAATAAGGAGATCAGAGGCCGTTGATAGAAGAGAGCACACCAGAACAAGGCAAGATCTCCGGGATCAGTAATACAAGAGAAAACACCAGCACAACAAGGAGAGTGTAGAGACAAGCAAGGCAATAAGTGCATCAGCAGAATAAGGAGGAGATCAGAGGCCCTTGATAGAAGAGAGCGCACCAGAACAAGGCAAGATCACAGCGATCAGTAATACAAGAGAGAACACCAGCACAACAAGGAGAGTGTAGAGACAAGCAAGGCAATAAGTGCATCAGCCGAATAAGGAGGAGATCAGAGGCCCTTGATAGAAGAGAGCGCACCAGAACAAGGCAAGAGCACCGCGATCAGTAATACAAGAGAACACCAGCACAACAAGGAGAGAGAGTGTAGAGACAAGCAGGACAATAAGTGCATCAGCAGAATAAAGAGGAGATCAGAGGCCGTTGATAGAAGACAGCACACCAGAACAAGGCAAGAGCACCGCGATCAGTAATACAAGAGAGAACACCAGCACAACAAGGAGAGAGAGTGTAGAGACAAGCAAGACAATAAGTGCATCAGCAGAATAAGGAGGAGATCAGAGGCCGTTGATAGAAGAGAGCACACCAGAACAAGGCAAGATCACCGCGATCAGTAATACAAGAGAACACCAGCACAACAAGGAGAGTGTAGAGACAAGCAAGACAATAAGTGCATCAGCAGAATAAGGAGGAGATCAAAGGCCGTTGATAGAAGAGAGCGCACCAGAACAAGGCAAGATCTCCGGGATCAGTAATACAAGAGAAAACACCAGCACAACAAGGAGAGTGTAGAGACAAGCAAGGCAATAAGTGCAAAAAGTGCATCAACAGAATAAGGAGGAGATCAGAGGCCATTGATAGAAGAGAGCGCATCAGAACAAGGCAAGATCACCGCGATCAGTAATACAAGAGAACACCAGCACAACAAGGAGAGTGTAGAGACAAGCAAGGCAATAAGTGCATCAGCAGAATAAGGAGGAGATCAAAGGCCGTTGATAGAAGAGAGCGCACCAGAACAAGGCAAGATCTCCGGGATCAGTAATACAAGAGAGAACACCAGCACAACAAGGAGAGTGTAGAGACAAGCAAGGCAATAAGTGCATCAGCAGAATAAGGAGGAGATCAGAGGCCCTTGATAGAAGAGAGCACACCAGAACAAGGCAAGAGCACCGCGATCAGTAATACAAGAGAGAACACCAGCACAACAAGGAGAGAGAGTGTAGAGACAAGCAAGACAATAAGTGCATCAGCAGAATAAGGAGATCAGAGGCCGTTGATAGAAGAGAGCACACCAGAACAAGGCAAGATCTCCGGGATCAGTAATACAAGAGAAAACACCAGCACAACAAGGAGAGTGTAGAGACAAGCAAGGCAATAAGTGCATCAGCAGAATAAGGAGGAGATCAGAGGCCCTTGATAGAAGAGAGCGCACCAGAACAAGGCAAGATCACAGCGATCAGTAATACAAGAGAGAACACCAGCACAACAAGGAGAGTGTAGAGACAAGCAAGGCAATAAGTGCATCAGCCGAATAAGGAGGAGATCAGAGGCCCTTGATAGAAGAGAGCGCACCAGAACAAGGCAAGAGCACCGCGATCAGTAATACAAGAGAACACCAGCACAACAAGGAGAGAGAGTGTAGAGACAAGCAGGACAATAAGTGCATCAGCAGAATAAAGAGGAGATCAGAGGCCGTTGATAGAAGACAGCACACCAGAACAAGGCAAGAGCACCGCGATCAGTAATACAAGAGAGAACACCAGCACAACAAGGAGAGAGAGTGTAGAGACAAGCAAGACAATAAGTGCATCAGCAGAATAAGGAGGAGATCAGAGGCCGTTGATAGAAGAGAGCACACCAGAACAAGGCAAGATCACCGCGATCAGTAATACAAGAGAACACCAGCACAACAAGGAGAGTGTAGAGACAAGCAAGACAATAAGTGCATCAGCAGAATAAGGAGGAGATCAAAGGCCGTTGATAGAAGAGAGCGCACCAGAACAAGGCAAGATCTCCGGGATCAGTAATACAAGAGAAAACACCAGCACAACAAGGAGAGTGTAGAGACAAGCAAGGCAATAAGTGCATCAGCAGAATAAGGAGGAGATCAGAGGCCCTTGATAGAAGAGAGCGCACCAGAACAAGGCAAGATCTCCGGGATTAGTAATACAAGAGAGAACACCAGCACAACAAGGAGAGAGAGTGTAGAGACAAGCAAGACAATAAGTGCATCAGCAGAATAAGGAGGAGATCAGAGGCCCTTGATAGAAGAGAGCGCACCAGAACAAGGCAAGAGCACCGCGATCAGTAATACAAGAGAACACCAGCACAACAAGGAGAGTATAGAGACAAGTAAGACAATAAGTGCATCAGCAGAATAAGGAGATCAGAGGCCGTTGATAGAAGAGAGCGCACCAGAACAAGGCAAGATCACAGCGATCAGTAATACAAGAGAGAACACCAGCACAACATGGAGAGAGTGTAGAGACAAGCAAGGCAATAAGTGCACCAGCACAACAAGGAGAGTGTAGAGACTGGTGTCAGAAGAGAGCACGATCAGAGAGGAGAGTGCAAAACAAGCAAAACAAAGAGGGTACGAGCAGCATTAGATGAGCGTGCAGGGACCGCCAATAAAAGAGAACACCAGCAGAATTAGGAGAGCGGTCAGAGACCGGCGATACAACAGAGCATATCACCAGAGCTTATAGAGCGTGCATAGTCCAGCGATACAAGTGAACACACTGGAAGATTATTAGAGGGTGTAGAGACCAACAACCCAAGTGAGCATGCCAGCAGAAGTAGGAGAGCGCGCAGAGACCAGCGACACAAGAGCTCATTAGCTAAATTAGTAGAGCACGCAGACTTCAGTGGTACAAGAGAGCGAACCAGCAGAATTAGGAGAGCGTGCAGAGATCGCCAATACAGGAGAGTGTATTAGCAAAATGATGAGAGATCAGCTACACAAGAGACGGTACCACCAGAATTAGGAAAGCGCGCAAAGTCCAGCGTCACAAGTGAGCGTACCGCAGAATTAGGAGAAAGTGCAGAGACGGGTGACACAAAGCATACACGCAAAATAAGGAGAAAGTGTGCAAAAACTGGTGACACAAGAGAGCGCAGCAGCAGAATTAGGAGAGCGTGCAAAGAATCGGCATTACAAGAGGGTGCACCAACAGAATTAAGAGAACATGCAGAGACCAGCAATACAAGAGTGCACACCAGCAGAATTAGGAGCGAGTCCAAATACCGGTGTTACAAGAGTGCACTCCAGAGAGAAGAGTGCAGTGGCAAGCGATTCAAGAGAGCACACCACCAGAACAAGGCGAGAGTGCAGAGACCAGTGATAGAAGAGAGTGCACCTTCAGAAAAAGAAGAGCGCGCAGAGTCTAGCGATACAAGAGAGCACACAAGAGTGAGAAGAGTGTGCAGAGATTGACAAAATAAGAGAACGAACTACTAGAGCGAGAAGACAATGTGGAGACAAGCGAGAGAAGAGAGCGCACCTGCGGAATAAGGAAAGATCACTTTGATCAGTAATAGAAGAGAGTGCACCAGGAGAACAAAGAGAGAGTGCAGAGACCAGTGATAGAAGAGAGTGCAGAGACAAACGATACAAGACAGAGCACCATCAGCACAAGGAAAGAGTGCAGAGACCAGCAATGCAAGAGAGCGCACCAGTATAAATAGCAGGGAGTAACAAGAAATCTATAATGTACACCACATGTGAACTTACTATACAAGATCATGTGAGCAGAGCAGAGCGAGCCCGAGAAGGTGAGGTAGTAGTCACCTGCAGTCCTATGTAACACCACAGATAACACCTCCTCACCCCTCCACTAGCTGCCCCTCTCTCCTCACATCCCCCACCAGGTGCCCCTCTCTACTCCTCACCCCTCCACCAGCTGCCCCTCTCTCCTCCTCACCCCTCCACCAGCTGCCCCTCTCCCCTCCTCACCCCTCCACCAGGTGCCCCTCCTCACCCCTCCACCAGCTGCCCCTCTCCCCTCCTCACCCCTCCACCAGGTGCCCCTCCTCACCCCTCCACCAGGTGCCCTCCATCACTCCCCAGGTGCCACCAGGCTGTACCTCATCTTGTGTCTCAGCAGCAGCGGTAGTTGCCAGAGCACATCTGTGTCCTCTCCAGGCTGCGATCTTCCTCCCTGATGTAATGACCACCCCCAGTATCCTCTCCACCCATCATCCTCCCTCTCCACCGCTCCCCTCCTGTACACTCGTCATAAGGAGTCACACAACTCCCAGCATTCCATCTATAGACATAATGCTGCACTCACTGCCATTCACTCCCCTGCAATAGAGTCATGTCCCGTCTCCACCAGTCTGGTCTGTCACTGAGCATGGCCCCTAGTCAGGCTGCAGACTCCACAGTCACAGAGGAGACTATGAGAACTGCAAAGTGTCCAACCCCTGCGCTCCACTACTGTGCGCCTCTCCTGCGCTCCACTACTGTGCGCCTCTCCTGCACCTCCCCTGCGCTCCACTACTGTGCGCCTCTCCTGCGCTCCACTACTGTGCGCCTCTCCTGCGCTCCACTACTGTGCGTCTCTCCTGCACCTCCCCTGCGCTCCACTACTGTGCGCCTCTCCTGCGCTCCACTACTGTGCGCCTCTCCTGCGCTCCACTACTGTGCACCTCTCCTGCACCTCCCCTGCGCTCCACTACTGTGCGCCTCTCCTGCACTCCACTACTGTGCGCCTCTCCTGCACCTCCCCTGTGCTCCACTACTGTGCGCCTCTCCTGTGCTCCACTACTGTGCGCCTTTCCTGCACCTCCCCTGCGCTCCACTACTGTGCACCTCCCCTGCGCTCCACTACTGTGCGCCTCTCCTGCGCTCCACTACTGTGCGCCTCTCCTGCGCTCCACTACTGTGCGCCTCTCCTGCGCTCCACTACTGTGCGCCTCTCCTGCGCTCCACTACTGTGCGCCTCTCCTGCACCTCCCCTGCGCTCCACTACTGTGCGCCTCTCCTGCACCTCCCCTGTGCTCCACTACTGTACGCCTCTCCTGCGCTCCACTACTGTGCGCCTCTCCTGCACCTCCCCTGCGCTCCACTACTGTGCGCCTCCCCTGCGCTCCACTACTGTGCGCCTCTCCTGCACCTCCCCTGCGCTCCACTATTGTGCACCTCTCCTGAGCTCCACTACTGTGCGCCTCTCCTGCACCTCCCCTGCGCTCCACTACTGTGCGCCTCTCCTGCACCTCCCCTGCGCTCCACTACTGTGCGCCTCTCCTGCGCTCCACTACTGTGCGCCTCCCCTGCGCTCCACTACTGTGCGCCTCTCCTGCACCTCCCCTGCGCTCCACTACTGTGCGCCTCTCCTGCACTCCACTACTGTGCGCCTCTCCTGCACCTCCCCTGTGCTCCACTACTGTGCGCCTCTCCTGTGCTCCACTACTGTGCGCCTTTCCTGCACCTCCCCTGCGCTCCACTACTGTGCACCTCCCCTGCGCTCCACTACTGTGCGCCTCTCCTGCGCTCCACTACTGTGCGCCTCTCCTGCGCTCCACTACTGTGCGCCTCTCCTGCGCTCCACTACTGTGCGCCTCTCCTGCGCTCCACTACTGTGCGCCTCTCCTGCACCTCCCCTGCGCTCCACTACTGTGCGCCTCTCCTGCGCTCCACTACTGTGCGCCTCTCCTGCGCTCCACTACTGTGCACCTCTCCTGCACCTCCCCTGCGCTCCACTACTGTGCGCCTCTCCTGCACTCCACTACTGTGCGCCTCTCCTGCACCTCCCCTGTGCTCCACTACTGTGCGCCTCTCCTGTGCTCCACTACTGTGCGCCTTTCCTGCACCTCCCCTGCGCTCCACTACTGTGCACCTCCCCTGCGCTCCACTACTGTGCGCCTCTCCTGCGCTCCACTACTGTGCGCCTCTCCTGCGCTCCACTACTGTGCGCCTCTCCTGCGCTCCACTACTGTGCGCCTCTCCTGCACCTCCCCTGCGCTCCACTACTGTGCGCCTCTCCTGCACCTCCCCTGTGCTCCACTACTGTACGCCTCTCCT
This sequence comes from Ranitomeya variabilis, assembly GCF_051348905.1. NCBI lineage: Eukaryota > Metazoa > Chordata > Amphibia > Anura > Dendrobatidae > Ranitomeya > Ranitomeya variabilis. Next base: position 5,998,413 of record NC_135232.1, on the reverse strand, counting down.
GCGCTCCACTACTGTGCGCCTCTCCTGCACCTCCCCTGCGCTCCACTACTGTGCGCCTCCCCTGCGCTCCACTACTGTGCGCCTCTCCTGCACCTCCCCTGCGCTCCACTATTGTGCACCTCTCCTGAGCTCCACTACTGTGCGCCTCTCCTGCACCTCCCCTGCGCTCCACTACTGTGCGCCTCTCCTGCACCTCCCCTGCGCTCCACTACTGTGCGCCTCTCCTGCGCTCCACTACTGTGCGCCTCCCCTGCGCTCCACTACTGTGCGCCTCTCCTGCACCTCCCCTGCGCTCCACTACTGTGCGCCTCTCCTGCACTCCACTACTGTGCGCCTCTCCTGCACCTCCCCTGTGCTCCACTACTGTGCGCCTCTCCTGTGCTCCACTACTGTGCGCCTTTCCTGCACCTCCCCTGCGCTCCACTACTGTGCACCTCCCCTGCGCTCCACTACTGTGCGCCTCTCCTGCGCTCCACTACTGTGCGCCTCTCCTGCGCTCCACTACTGTGCGCCTCTCCTGCGCTCCACTACTGTGCGCCTCTCCTGCGCTCCACTACTGTGCGCCTCTCCTGCACCTCCCCTGCGCTCCACTACTGTGCGCCTCTCCTGCACCTCCCCTGTGCTCCACTACTGTACGCCTCTCCTGCGCTCCACTACTGTGCGCCTCTCCTGCACCTCCCCTGCGCTCCACTACTGTGCGCCTCCCCTGCGCTCCACTACTGTGCGCCTCTCCTGCACCTCCCCTGCGCTCCACTATTGTGCACCTCTCCTGAGCTCCACTACTGTGCACCTCCCCTGCGCTCCACTACTGTGCGCCCCTCCTGCACCTCCTCTGCGCTCCACTACTGTGCGCCCCTCCTGCACCTCCCCTGCGCTCCACTACTGTGCGCCTCTCCTGCACCTCCCCTGCGCTCCACTACTGTGCGCCCCTCCTGCACCTCCCCTGCGCTCCACTACTGTGCGCCCCTCCTGCACCTCCCCTGCGCTCCACTACTGTGCGCCCCTCCTGCACCTCCCCTGCGCTCCACTACTGTGCGCCTCTCCTGCACCTCCCCTGCGCTCCACTACTGTGCGCCCCTCCTGCACCTCCCCTGCGCTCCACTACTGTGCGCCTCTCCTGCACCTCCCCTGCGCTCCACTACTGTGCCCCTCTCCTGCACCTCCCCTGCGCTCCACTACTGTGCGCCTCTCCTGCACCTCCCCTGCGCTCCACTACTGTGCGCCCCTCCTGCACCTCCCCTGCGCTCCACTACTGTGCGCCCCTCCTGCACCTGCCCTGCGCTCCACTACTGTGCGCCTCTCCTGCACCTCCCCTGCGCTCCACTACTGTGCGCCCCTCCTGCACCTCCCCTGCGCTCCACTACTGTGCGCCCCTCCTGCACCTCCCCTGCGCTCCACTACTGTGCGCCCCTCCTGCACCTCCCCTGAGCTCCACTACTGTGCGCCTCTCCTGCACCTCCCCTGCGCTCCACTACTGTGTGCCTCTTCTGCACCTCCCCTGCGCTCCACTACTGTGCGCCTCTCCTGCACCTCCCCTGCGCTCCACTACTGTGCGCCTCTCCTGCACCTCCCCTGCGCTCCACTACTGTGCGCCCCTCCTGCACCTCCCCTGCCCTCCACTACTGTGCGCCCCTCCTGCACCTCCCCTACGCTCCACTACTGTGCGCCCCTCCTGCACCTCCCCTGCGCTCCACTACTGTGCGCCTCTCCTGCACCTCCCCTGCGCTCCACTACTGTGCGCCCCTCCTGCACCTCCCCTGCGCTCCACTACTGTGCGCCCCTCCTGCACCTCCCCTGCGCTCCACTACTGTGCGCCCCTCCTGCACCTCCCCTGAGCTCCACTACTGTGCGCCTCTCCTGCACCTCCCCTGCGCTCCACTACTGTGTGCCTCTTCTGCACCTCCCCTGCGCTCCACTACTGTGCGCCTCTCCTGCACCTCCCCTGCGCTCCACTACTGTGCGCCTCTCCTGCACCTCCCCTGCGCTCCACTACTGTGCGCCCCTCCTGCACCTCCCCTGCCCTCCACTACTGTGCGCCCCTCCTGCACCTCCCCTACGCTCCACTACTGTGCGCCCCTCCTGCACCTCCCCTGCGCTCCACTACTGTGCGCCTCTTCTGCACCTTCCCTGCGCTCCACTACTGTGCGCCCCTCCTGCACCTCCCCTGAGCTCCACTACTGTGCGCCTCTCCTGCACCTCCCCTGAGCTAAACTACTGTGCGCCTCTCCTGCACCTCCCCTGAGCTCCACTACTGTGCACCCCTCCTGCACCTCCCCTGCGCTCCACTACTGTGCACCTCTCCTGCACCTCCCCTGCGCTCCACTACTGTGCGCCTCTCCTGAGCTCCACTACTGTATGCCACTCCTGCACCTCCTCTGCACCTCCCCTGTGCTCCACTACTGTGCGCCTCTCCTGCGCTCCACTACTGTGCGCCTCTCCTGCACCTCCCCTGCGCTCCACTACTGTGCACCTATCCTGCACCTCCCCTGCGCTCCACTACTGTGCACCTCTCCTGCGCTCCAATACTGTGCGCCTCTCCTGAGCTCCACTACTGTGCGCCTCCCCTGCACCTCCTCTGTGCTCTACTACTGTGCACCTCTCCTGCACCTCCCCTGCGCTCCACTACTGTGCGCCTCCCCTGAGCTCCACTACTGTGCGCCTCTCCTGCACCTCCCCTGAGCTCCACTACTGTGCACCTGTCCTGCACCTCCCCTGCGCTCCACTACTTTGCGCCTCTCCTGCACCTCCCCTGTGCTCCACTACTGTGCGCCTCTCCTGCGCTCCACTACTGTGCGCCTCTCCTGCACCTCCCCTGTGCTCCACTACTGTGCGCCTCTCCTGCACCTCCCCTGTGCTCCACTACTGTGCGCCTCTCTTGCACCTCCCCTGCGCTCCACTACTGTGCGCCTCTCCTGCACCTCCCGTGCTCCACTACTGTGCGCCTCTCCTGCGCTCCACTACTGTGCGCCTCTCCTGCACCTCCCCTGTGCTCCCCTACTGTGCGCCTCTCCTGCACCTCCCCTACGCTCCACCACTGTGCGCCTCTCCTGCACTTCTGTGCCTCCCCTGCGCTCCCCTACTGTGCGCCTCTCCTGCACCTCCCCTACGCTCCACCACTGTGCGCCTCTCCTGCACTTCTGTGCCTCCCCTGCGCTCCACTACTGTGCGCCTCTCCTGCACCTCCCCTGTGCTCCACTACTGTGCGCCTCTCCTGCGCTCCACTACTGTGTGCCTCTCCTGCACCTCCCCTGTGCTCCACTACTGTGTGCCTCTCCTGCGCTCCACTACTGTGCGCCTCTCCTGCACCTCCCCTGTGCTCCCCTACTGTGCGCCTCTCCTGCACCTCCCCTACGCTCCACCACTGTGCGCCTATCCTGCACCTCCCCTGTGCTCCACTACTGTGCGCCTCTCCTGCGCTCCACTACTGTGCGCCTCTCCTGCACCTCCCCTGTGCTCCACTACTGTGCGCCTCTCCTGCGCTCCACTACTGTGCGCCTCTCCTGCACCTCCCCTGTGCTCCCCTACTGTGCGCCTCTCCTGCACCTCCCCTACGCTCCACAACTGTGCGCCTATCCTGCACTTCTGTGCCTCCCCTGCGCTCCACTACTGTGCGCCTCTCCTGCACCTCCCCTGTGCTCCACTACTGTGCGCCTCTCCTGCGCTCCACTACTGTGCGCCTCTCCTGCACCTCCCCTGTGCTCCACTACTGTGCGCCTCTCCTGCGCTCCACTACTGTGCGCCTCTCCTGCACCTCCCCTACGCTCCACCACTGTGCGCCTATCCTGCACTTCTGTGCCTCCCCTGCGCTCCACTACTGTGTGCCTCTCCTGCACCTCCCCTGTGCTCCACTACTGTGCGCCTCTCCTGCGCTCCACTACTGTGCGCCTCTCCTGCACCTCCCCTGTGCTCCACTACTGTGCGCCTCTCCTGCGCTCCACTACTGTGCGCCTCTCCTGCACCTCCCCTGCGCTCCACTACTGGGCGCCTCTCCTGCACCTCCCCTACGCTCCACTACTGTGCGCCTCTCCGAAACCTCCCCTACGCTCCACCACTGTGCGCCTCTCCTGCACTTCTGTGCCTCCCCTGCGCTCCACTACTGTGTGCCTCTCCTGCACCTCCCCTGTGCTCCACTACTGTGCGCCCCTCCTGCACCTCCCCTGTGCTCCACTACTGTGCGCCTCTCCTGCACCTCCCCTGCGCTCCACTACTGTGCGCCTCTCCTGCACCTCCCCTGCGCTCCACTACTGTGCGCCTCTCCTGCACCTCCCCTGCGCTCCACTACTGTGCGCCCCTCCTGCACTTCTGTGCCTCCCCTGCGCTCCACAACTGTGCGCCTCTCCTGCACTTCTGTGCCTCCCCTGCGCTCCACTACTGTGCGCCCCTCCTGCACTTCTGTGCCTCCCCTGTGCTCCACTACTGTGCGCCTCTCCTGCACCTCCCGTGCTCCACTACTGTGCGCCTCTCCTGCGCTCCACTACTGTGCGCCTCTCCTGCACCCCCCCTGTGCTCCACTACTGTGCGCCCCTCCTGCACTTCTGTGCCTCCCCTACGCTCCACCACTGTGCGCCTCTCCTGCACTTCTGTGCCTCCCCTGCGCTCCACTACTGTGTGCCTCTCCTGCACCTCCCCTGTGCTCCACTACTGTGCGCCCCTCCTGCACCTCCCCTGTGCTCCACTACTGTGCGCCCCTCCTGCACTTCTGTGCCTCCCCTGTGCTCCACTACTGTGCGCCTCTTTTGCGCTCCACTGTGCGCCTCTCCTGCACCTCCCCTGTGCTCCACTACTGTGCGCCTCTCCTGCGCTCCACTACTGTGCGCCTCTCCTGCACCTCCCCTGCGCTCCACTACTGTGCGCCTCCCCTACACCTCCCCTGCGCTCCACTACTGTACGCCTCTCCTGCACCTCCCCTGTGCTCCACTACTGTGCGCCTCTCCTGCACCTCCCCTGCGCTCCACTACTGTGCGCCTCTCCTGCACCTCCCCTGCGCTCCACTACTGTGCGTACGGTATGATGACCACACATGATGCTCCATACTGTACAATGTCCCCACATGACGCTCCATACTGTATAATGGCCGCACATGATGCTCCATACTGTATAATGGCCGCACATGATGCCCCATACTGTATAATGACCGCACATGATGCTCCATACTGTATAATGACTGCACATGATGCTCCATACTGTATAATGGCCGCACATGATTCTCCATACTGTATAATGACTGCACATGATGCTCCATACTGTATAATGGCCCCAAATTATGCTCCATACTGTAGAATGGCCACACAGTGCTCCATACTGTATAATGGCCCCACATGATGCTCCATACTGTATAATGGCCCCACATGATGCTCCATACTGTATAATGACTGCACATGATGCTCCATACTGTATAATGGCCCCACATGACGCTCCATACTGTATAATGGCCCCACATGACGCTCCATACTGTATAATGGCCGCACATGATGCTCCATACTGTATAATGACCGCACATGATGCTCCATACTGTATAATGACCGCACATGATGCTCCATACTGTATAATGACCGCACATGATGCTCCATACTGTATAATGACTGCACATGATGCTCCATACTGAATAATAGCCCCACATGACGCTCCATACTGTATAATGGCCACACATGATTCTCCATACTGTATAATGACCGCACATGATGCTCCATACTGTATATTGGCCGCACATGATGCTCCATACTGTATAATGACTGCATATGATGCTCCATACTGAATAACAGCCCCACATGACGCTCCATACTGTATAATGACCGCACATGATGCTCCATACTGTATAACGACTGCACATGATGCTCCATACTGAATAATAGCCCCACATGACGCTCCATACTGTATAATGGCCACACATGATTCTCCATACTGTATAATGACCGCACATGATGCTCCATACTGTATATTGGCTGCACATGATACTTCGTACCATATAATGGCCACACATGGCTACTCCTACACACGCGGCTGCGCTCCGTACACTTTGCACACACGGCTCCGCTCCGTACACACGCGCTCCGCTCCATACACCTCGTACACACGCGGCTCCGCTCTGTACACCTCGTACACATTTAGCTCCGCTCCGTACACCTCATACACACACAGCTCTGCTCCATACACCTCATACACACACGGCTCCGCTCCATACACCTCATACACACACACGACTCCGCTCCATACACCTCATACAGACACGGCTCCGCTCCATACACCTCATACACACACAGCTCCGCTCCATGCACCTCGTACACACATGGCTCTGCTACATCCACACTGTACACCTCCTGACCCCTACACAAAGCATTACTTACCTCATCCTGCAGCACCATGTGGCAAGTTGGCAACCAGCACAGCCGAGTCCTCAGTCCTGCAATCCACGGAGGTCCCAATCATGTGACCCCTGACTCCTCCCCTCCTGTGACCTCATCACAGGTCCTGTGCGCAGAAATCAGGCAGCCATACGGAAGGGTAAGGGCCCGGGGCATGGCTTACCACAAGGGGGCGTGTTGGTCCTGCTGTCTGCGGGAAGCAGAGCGTCGCGTGCTGGACAGCGGGGCAAAGACTCAAAACCGGGACAGTCCCGCACAATGAGGGACGGTTGGGAGCTATGCTGTGCCTCCCCTGCGCTCCACTACTGTGCGCCCCTCCTGCGCCTCCCCTGTGCTCCACTACTGTGCGCCCCTCCTGCACCTCCCCTGTGCTCCTCTCCTGCACTTCTGTGCTTCTGCAGCACCCCAGGGTCCTGGTCATTGCAGTAATACCATTCTCCTCTAGGAGGGAGTGATGTTACGTTTGAAGGCAATAAAGGGGATCTCTTTACCAGGTATCACAAACAACACAACACACTTCACACTCCAGTCCACCAGGGGGAGCTATGCTTCTATTTATTAAGGCACTCTTGACAATTAGGTAAAACTGGTGGCCTGGATAGGAAGTTAGTCAGTTCCCGTCAGGCAGACAGAGAGGAAGGAGGAACATCGAATAGCTGCTGACAGAGTGGGTCCCTGACAGGGGTGGGATCCTATCAGAGGCCTAGACAGAAGGCCACGGAGCTGCGTCGGCCTGACGTGCGGCAGCATCCTAAGAAAGAGACACGAACAGCGAATTGTATTGTAGAGGGTGAGAAACAAAGTCATAGCAAAAGGAGAGGTCACCAGAAGGAGTTCTGCCCTGCAAAGGCTGCCTCCTTCTGAGCCACAGGATCCAGTAGCCGGAACACCGAGGGAGTAATAGTCTCCAAGCCTGGCTCCAGAGACCGGCAGGACAGCTAATTCCATGTTACCTGCCCGACCTATACCCAGGAGGCACAGTGGCAACTTGTGGGGGCCGGGGCGTGCTAGAGTCCCTGTAAAAAGCCTCAGGCCACCAGTCATACGGGTTTGTCCTATCCTTACCATCAGGGGGACAGAGAAAGAGACATAACATCTAGAACATCTACAACAGTTGTGAGGACCTTACCGAGAAGCTCAGCAGGGAGGTACTACAACACACAGGCACTAGAGAAAGGCTACTGATTTCCACCTGGACAAGGAGACTCTGGATTTGCCTTCGGACCGGCCGGACTCTGCCTGCCCTGTGATCTGGTGCTCTAGACTGTGGATGCTGAAGCCTTCAGTAAAAAGGTAAAGAGACTGCAACCTGGTGTCCTCGTTATTCACTGCGCCTCACACCATCCACCATCTACACACTGGGAAGCCCTGGGGATACACTTCACCTGTGGGAAGGTATACCATCTAGCTGCAATAACATCACCCCTGTGGACCCCAAAGCAGCGTTGGTCACCCTGACCGAACACCACAGGTGGCGTCACAAAAATTATCCCTTTAAAGACCGTTCCCCCATTTACAACGTCCCTAGAGCCACGGACCGGGTCAGCCACCGTGACATCCCCCTTGAGAACCGAAGGGCCCGGTTCCGAGTACCCCTAGCCCTTGGGGGCGCTCCTCTTCACCTGCTCCACTACTGTGTGCCCTTCCTGCACTTCTGTGCCTCCCCTGCGCTCCACAACTGTGCGCCTCTCCTGCACTTCTGTGCCTCCCTTGCGCTCCACTACTGTGTGCCTCTCCTGCACCTCCCCTGTGCTCCACTACTGTGCGCCCCTCCTGCACCTCCCCTGTGCTCCACTACTGTGCGCCTCTCCTGCACCTCCCCTGTGCTCCACTACTGTGCGCCTATCCTGCACCTCCCCTGCGCTCCACTACTGTGCGCCTCTCCTGCACCTCCCCTGCGCTCCACTACTGTGCGCCTCTCCTGCACCTCCCCTGCGCTCCACTACTGTGCGCCCCTCCTGCACCTCCCCTGTGCTCCACTACTGTGCGCCTCTCCTGCACCTCCCCTGTGCTCCACTACTGTGCGCCTATCCTGCACCTCCCCTGCGCTCCACTACTGTGCGCCTCTCCTGCACCTCCCCTGTGCTCCACTACTGTGCGCCTTTCCTGCACCTCCCCTGCGCTCCACTACTGTGCGCCCCTCCTGCACTTCTGTGCCTCCCCTGCGCTCCACAACTGTGCGCCTCTCCTGCACTTCTGTGCCTCCCCTGCGCTCCACTACTGTGCGCCCCTCCTGCACTTCTGTGCCTCCCCTGTGCTCCACTACTGTGCGCCTCTCCTGCGCTCCACTACTGTGCGCCTCTCCTGCACCTCCCCTGTGCTCCACTACTGTGCGCCTCTCCTGCGCTCCACTACTGTGCGCCTCCCCTGCACCTCCCCTGCGCTCCACTACTGTACGCCTCTCCTGCACCTCCCATGTGCTCCACTACTGTGCGCCTCTCCTGCACCTCCCCTGCGCTCCACTACTGTGCGCCTCTCCTGCATCTCCCCTGCGCTCCACACTGTGCGCCTCTCCTGCACCTCCCCTACGCTCCACCACTGTGCGCCTCTCCTGCACTTCTGTTCCTCCCCTGCGCTCCACTACTGTGTGCCTCTCCTGCACCTCCCCTGTGCTCCACTACTGTGCGCCCCTCCTGCACCTCCCCTGTGCTCCACTACTGTGCGCCTCTCCTGCACCTCCCCTGCGCTCCACTACTGTGCGCCTCTCCTGCATCTCCCCTGCGCTCCACACTGTGCGCCTCTCCTGCATCTCCCCTGCGCTCCACACTGTGCGCCTCTCCTGCACTTCTGTTCCTCCCCTACGCTCCACTACTGTGTGCCTCTCCTGCACCTCCCCTGTGCTCCACTACTGTGCGCCCCTCCCCTGTGCTCCACTACTGTGCGCCTCTCCTGCACCTCCCCTGCGCTCCACTACTGTGCGCCTCTCCTGCGCTCCACTACTGTGCGCCCCTCCTGCACTTCTGTGCCTCCCCTGCGCTCCACAACTGTGCGCCTCTCCTGCACCCCCCCGTGCTCCACAACTGTGCGCCCCTCCTGCACTTCTGTGCCTCCCCTGCGCTCCACTACTGTGCGCCCCTCCTGCACTTCTGTGCCTCCCCTGCGCTCCACTACTGTGCGCCCCTCCTGCACTTCTGTGCCTCCCCTGCGCTCCACTACTGTGCGCCCCTCCTGCACTTCTGTGCTTCCCCTGCGCTCCACAACTGTGCGCCTCTCCTGCACTTCTGTGCCTCCCCTGCGCTCCACAACTGTGCGCCTCTCCTGCACCTCCCCTGCGCTCCACTACTGTGCGCCTCTCCTGCACCTCCCCTGCGCTCCACTACTGTGCGCCCCTCCTGCACTTCTGTGCCTTCCCTGCGCTCCACTACTGTGCGCCCCTCCTGCACCTGCCCTGTGCTCCACTACTGTGCGCCTCTCCTGCACCTCCCCTGCGCTCCACTACTGTGCGCCTCTCCTGCACCTCCCCTGCGCTCCACTACTGTGCGCCCCTCCTGCACTTCTGTGCCTCCCCTGCGCTCCACAACTGTGCGCCTCTCCTGCACCCCCCCGTGCTCCACAACTGTGCGCCCCTCCTGCACTTCTGTGCCTCCCCTGCGCTCCACTACTGTGCGCCCCTCCTGCACTTCTGTGCCTCCCCTGAGCTCCACTACTGTGCGCCCCTCCTGCACTTCTGTGCCTCCCCTGCGCTCCACAACTGTGCGCCTCTCCTGCACTTCTGTGCCTTCCCTGCGCTCCACTACTGTGTGCCCCTCCTGCACTTCTGTGCCTCCTCTGCGCTCCACTACTGTGCGCCCCTCCTGCACTTCTGTGTCTCCCCTACGCTCCACTACTGTGCGCCCCTCCTGCACTTCTGTGCCTCCCCTGAGCTCCACTACTGTGCGCCCCTCCTGCACTTCTGTGCCTCCCCTGCGCTCCACAACTGTGCGCCTCTCCTGCACTTCTGTGCCTTCCCTGCGCTCCACTACTGTGTGCCCCTCCTGCACTTCTGTGCCTCCTCTGCGCTCCACTACTGTGCGCCTCTCCTGCACCTCCCCTGCGCTCCACTACTGTGCGTCCCTTCTGCACCTCCCCTGCGCTCCACTACTGTGCGCCTCTCCTGCACCTCCCCTGTGCTCCACTACTGTGCGCCCCTCCTGCACTTCTGTGCCTCCCCTGCGCTCCACAACTGTGCGCCTCTCCTGCACTTCTGTGCCCATACCTCCCAACTTTTGAAGATGGGAAAGAGGGACAAAGGTTGCGGCGCGCAACGCGGCAAATTTTAGGCCACGCCTCTGACCACACCCATTCATAATTAGTCACACCCATATCTACATCCCAACCACGCCCATTTAGCACTGCTGATCAGTTTCATATACAATAATTATAAACAAAAAATATGGCCACACAGTACTCCATACGGTATGATGACCACACATGATGCTCCATATTGTATATTGGCCGCACATGATACTTCGTACCATATAATGGCCACACATAGCTACTCCTACACACGCGGCTGCGCTCTGTACACTTTGCACACACGGCTCCGCTCCGTACACACGCGCTCCGCTCCATACACCTCGTACACATTTGGCTCCGCTCCGTACACCTCATACACACACGGCTCCGCTCCATACACCTCATACACACACACGACTCCGCTCCATACACCTCATACAGACACGGCTCCGCTCCATGCACCTCGTACACACATGGCTCTGCTACATCCACACTGTACACCTCCTGGCCCCTACACAAAGCATTACTTACCTCATCCTGCAGCACCATGTGGCAAGTTGGCAACCAGCACAGCCGAGTCCTCAGTCCTGCAATCCACGGAGGTCCCAATCATGTGACCCCTGACTCCTCCCCTCCTGTGACCTCATCACAGGTCCTGTGCGCAGAAATCAGGCAGCCATACGGAAGGGTAAGGGCCCGGGGCATGGCTTACCACAAGGGGGCGTGTTGGTCCTGCTGTCTGCGGGAAGCAGAGCGTCCCGTGCTGGACAGCGGGGCAAAGACTCAAAACCGGGACAGTCCCGCACAATGAGGGACGGTTGGGAGCTATGCTGTGCCTCCCCTGCGCTCCACTACTGTGCGCCCCTCCTGCGCCTCCCCTGTGCTCCACTACTGTGCGCCCCTCCTGCACCTCCCCTGTGCTCCTCTCCTGCACTTCTGTGCTTCTGCAGCACCCCAGGGTCCTGGTCATTGCAGTAATACCATTCTCCTCTAGGAGGGAGTGATGTTACGTTTGAAGGCAATAAAGGGGATCTCTTTACCAGGTATCACAAACAACACAACACACTTCACACTCCAGTCCACCAGGGGGAGCTATGCTTCTATTTATTAAGGCACTCTTGACAATTAGGTAAAACTGGTGGCCTGGATAGGAAGTTAGTCAGTTCCCGTCAGGCAGACAGAGAGGAAGGAGGAACATCGAATAGCTGCTGACAGAGTGGGTCCCTGACAGGGGTGGGATCCTATCAGAGGCCTAGACAGAAGGCCACGGAGCTGCGCCTGCCCCATGTGCGGCAGCATCCTAAGAAAGAGACACGAACAGCGAATTGTATTGTAGAGGGTGAGAAACAAAGTCATAGCAAAAGGAGAGGTCACCAGAAGGAGTTCTGCCCTGCAAAGGCTGCCTCCTTCTGAGCCACAGGATCCAGTAGCCGGAACACCGAGGGAGTAATAGTCTCCAAACCTGGCTCCAGAGACCGGCAGGACAGCTAATTCCATGTTACCTGCCCGACCTATACCCAGGAGGCACAGTGGCAACTTGTGGGGGCCGGGGCGTGCTAGAGTCCCTGTAAAAAGCCTCAGGCCACCAGTCATACGGGTTTGTCCTATCCTTACCATCAGGGGGACAGAGAAAGACATAACATCTAGAACATCTACAACAGTTGTGAGGACCTTACCGAGAAGCTCAGCAGGGAGGTACTACAACACCCAGGCGCTAGAGGAAGGCTACTGATTTCCACCTGGATAAGGAGACTCTGGATTTGCGATCTGGTGCTCTAGACTGTGGATGCTGAAGTCTTCAGTAAAAAGGTAAAGAGACTGCAACCTGGTGTCCTCGTTCTTCACTGCGCCTCACACCATCCACCATCTACACACTGGGAAGCCCTGGGGATACACTTCACCTGTGGGAAGGTATACCATCTAGCTGCCATAACATCACCCCTGTGGACCCCAAAGCAGCGTTGGTCACCCTGACCAAATACCACAGGTGGCGTCACAAACATTCTCCCTTTAAAGACCTTTCCCCCATTTACAACGTCCCTAGAGCCACGGACCGGGTCAGCCACCGTGACATCCCCCTTGAGAACCGAAGGGCCCGGTTCCGAGTACCCCTAGCCCTTCGGGGTGCTCCACTTCACCTGCTCCACTACTGTGTGCCCTTCCTGCACTTCTGTGCCTCCCCTGCGCTCCACAACTGTGCGCCTCTCCTGCACCTCCCCTGTGCTCCGCTACTGTGCGCCCCTCCTGCACCTCTGTGCCTTCAGTGACGGGAGATGGTATAATACAGGTGGTGATATCAGAGAGGAACCCAACATGGGAGACATATATATCAGGAAGAAGCTCAGATTGGAGACAAATATACTAGGAAGGAACCCAGGATGGGGACATTACTACATAATGGGGGGCACATCACGCACGCCCTTACAGGATTTAGAACACTAGAAGGGTCCTGTGGTGAAATATATATATATATTTTGTGTGACTAGTAACATCTGTCCTGAAGGCTGCACGTTCGCACCCAGGTGTTAATATGTATTTTCCTGAGATAAGCAGACTCCTGTCTAAAAATCTCACCAGGGGGTCTAGCTAGGACCAAGAAGAAAGGTAACACTTGACACCTTTTAGCTCTTGGAAGAGAGATGTCAATTACGGCCTGATAGTATCTCTGAGAACTTTTACACAAAGGATCTCAAGAGAAAATAATATATTCATTGGTAGCGTGGCCGTGGTCCAATCAAAAACAAGCAATTATTATATTAACATGAGGGGCTGGTCTAGAAATCTGACCTCCAGACCAAAGCTATAAATTAGAACCTGTATACCTAGAATTGTGTTCACATGTGAGGGCAACCTGAGAAGCTGATGTGTTCCACCAACTTCCCTCAGGGAGCAGAAAGCAGACTATCAAGTTAGATGATTTCTGTAAGTTTCTCCTGTTTATTTTTATACTGTTTAGCATAAGTTGTATGTCTTGTTATTATCATATTTTTGTACCTTTTTCTTACTGTAAGCACTGAACCTTCATAAACCTTAACAAGTTGAACCTTGAATGTTCTAATGAATCCATAGCCTAAGGTGTGTGAGCCTTATGATTGGCAGACAGTAGTAGTAATATTTCCGGGACTCATCGCCCGTGTGTTCGTTGAGTGGTGGCAGCGTGTATGAGCGGGTGTGTGGCCGGGTCGGTGTGTGATTTATGCTCCCATCACAGCATAAGACAGAGGTTGAATGCTGGACTGAGAGGGGAGATAGATTAATCCTTGCAGGCACAACCCCAAGTCACGTGCTGAGAGCGGGCACGTGACGAATTAGTGACACCACGGAGTGGGGATCCGTGACAGGTCCATATATCTGATGAACATGAAGATGGGGGTGAGGCGGAGTCTCGGGTAGAAATGTTGCATCAGGGGCCATCTCCGCATAGTCACAGCACTGATCAGGGAGCTGTATACAGAGGACTTACGTCGCCGGCCTTCTTCTCGGCCAGTTCCAGCCGCTCCTGCGCTTCCTTCACGGCTTCGGAGTACTTCTCCACCTCTTCTTCTGTGCCCTTCACCTTTTTCTGCATCGCCATCACCTCTTCCTCCAGCTGCGGAGAAAAGAACATCTCATCAACATGAAATATCTACTGTGTGCAGGAGAAAAGATGGACAGCTCAGGATGGGGGGGGCGGTAGTGGAGTATATTGGAGGCAGTAGTGTATATGGGGGGCGGTAGTAGTGTATATGGGGGGCAGGAGTAGTATATATGGGGGGCGGTAGTGGAGTATATTGGAGGCAGTAGTAGTGTATATGGGGGCAGTAGTAGTGTATATGGGGGCGGTAGTAGTGTATATGGGGGGCGGTAGTAGTATATATGGGGGGCGGTAGTGGAGTATATTGGAGGCAGTAGTAGTGTTTATGGGGGCGGTAGTAGTATATATGGGGGCGGTAGTAGTGTATATGGGGCAGTAGTAGTATATATGGGGGGCGGTAGTGGAGTATATTGGAAGCAGTAGTGTATATGGGGGGCGGTAGTAGTATATATGGGGGCGGTAGTAGTATATATGGGGGCAGTAGTAGTGTATATGGGGGCAGTAGTAATGTATATGGGGCAGTAGTAGTGTATATGGGGGGGCAGTAGTAGTATATATGGGGGCGGTAGAAGTATATTGGAGGCAGTAGTGTATATGGGGGCGGTAGTAGTATATTGGAGGCGGTAGAAGTATATATGGGGGCAGTAGTAGTATATATGGGGGGCGGTAGTGGAGTATATTGGAGGCAGTAGTAGTGTATATGGGGGCAGTAGTAGTGTATATGGGGGCAGTAGTAGATATGGGGGCAGTAGTAGTGTATATGGGGGCAGTAGTAGTGTATATGGGGCCAGTAGTATATATGGGGGCGGTAGTAGTGTATATGGGGGGCGGTAGTAGTGTATATGGGGGGCGGTAGTAGTGTATATGGGGGGGCGGTAGTAGTATATATGGGGGGCGGTAGTGGAGTATATTGGAGGCAGTAGTAGTGTATATGGGGGCAGTAGTATATATGGGGGCAGTAGTATATATGGGGGCAGTAGTATATATGGGGGCAGTAGTCCTGTATATTGGGGGCAGTAGTAGTGTATATGGGGGCAGTAGTATATATGGGGGCAGTAGTATATATGGGGGCAGTAGTAGTGTATATGGGGGCGGTAGTAGTGTATATGGGGGCAGTAGTATATATGGGGGCAATAGTAGTATATATGGGGGGCAGTAGTAGTATATATGGGGGCAGTAGTAGTGTATATGGGGGCAGTAGTATATATGGGGGCAGTAGTATATATGGGGGCAGTAGTAGTGTATATGGGGGCGGTAGTAGTGTATATGGGGGCAGTAGTATATATGGGGGCAATAGTAGTGTATATGGGGGCGGTAGTAGTGTATATGGGGGGCGGTAGTAGTATATATGGGGGGCGGTAGTGGAGTATATTGGAGGCAGTAGTAGTGTATATGGGGGCAGTAGTAGTATATATGGGGGCGGTAGTAGTATATATGGGGGTGGTAGTAGTGTATATGGGGGCAGTAGTAGTGTATATGGGGGCGGTAGTAGTGTATATGGGGGGCGGTAGTAGTATATATGGGGGGCGGTAGTGGAGTATATTGGAGGCAGTAGTAGTGTATATAGGGGCAGTAGTAGTATATATGGGGGCGGTAGTAGTATATATGGGGGCAGTAGTAGTGTATATGGGGCAGTAGTAGTATATATGGGGGCAGTAGTAGTATATATGGGGGCGGTAGTAGTATATATGGGGGCAGTAGTATATATGGGGGCAGTAGTAGTGTATATGGGGGCAGTAGTAGTATATATGGAGGGGCGGTAGTGGAGTATATTGGAGGCAGTAGTGTATATGGGGGGCGGTAGTAGTGTATATGGGGGGCAGTAGTAGTATATATGGCGGCGGTAGTAGTATATATGGGGGCAGTAGTAGTGTATATGGGGGCTGTAGTAGTATATATGGGGGGCGGTAGTAGTGTATATGGGGGGCGGTAGTAGTATATATGGGGGCAGTAGTAGTGTATATGGGGGCAGTAGTAGTGTATATGGGGGGCAGTAGTAGTATATATGGGGGCGGTAGAAGTATATTGGAGGCAGTAGTGTATATGGGGGCGGTAGTAGTATATTGGAGGCGGTAGAAGTATATATGGGGGCAGTAGTAGTATATATGGGGGGCGGTAGTGGAGTATATTGGAGGCAGTAGTAGTGTATATGGGGGCAGTAGTAGTGTATATGGGGGCAGTAGTAGATATGGAGGCAGTAGTAGTGTATATGGGGGCAGTAGTAGTGTATATGGGGCAGTAGTATATATGGGGGCAGTAGTAGTGTATATGGGGGCAGTAGTAGTGTATATGAGGGCAGTAGAATATATGGGGGCAGTAGTAGTATATATGGGGGCAGTAGTAGTATATATGGGGGCAGTAGTAGTATATATGGGGGGCGGTAGTAGTATATATGGGGGCAGTAGTATTATATATGGGGGGCAGTAGTAGTATATATGGGGCAGTAGTAGTATATATGGGGGCAGTAGTAGTATACATGGGGGGCAGTAGTAGTGTACATGGGGGCAGTAGTATTATATATGGGGGCAGTAGTATTATATATGGGGGCAGTAGTAGTATATATGGGGGCAGTAGTAGTATATATGGGGGCAGTAGTAGTGTATATGGGGGCAGTAGTAGTATATATGGGGGCAGTAGTAGTGTATATGGGGGCAGTAGTAGTATATATGGGGGGGCGGTAGTGGAGTATATTGGAGGCAGTAGTGTATATGGGGGGCGGTAGTAGTGTATATGGGGGGCAGTAGTAGTATATATGGGGGCGGTAGTAGTATATATGGGGGCGGTAGTAGTGTATATGGGGGCTGTAGTAGTATATATGGGGGGCGGTAGTAGTGTATATGGGGGGCGGTAGTAGTATATATGGGGGCAGTAGTAGTGTATATGGGGGCAGTAGTAGTGTATATGGGGGGCAGTAGTAGTATATATGGGGGCGGTAGAAGTATATTGGAGGCAGTAGTGTATATGGGGGCGGTAGTAGTATATTGGAGGCGGTAGAAGTATATATGGGGGCAGTAGTAGTATATATGGGGGGCGGTAGTGGAGTATATTGGAGGCAGTAGTAGTGTATATGGGGCAGTAGTAGTGTATATGGGGGCAGTAGTAGATATGGAGGCAGTAGTAGTGTATATGGGGGCAGTAGTAGTGTATATGGGGCAGTAGTATATATGGGGGCAGTAGTAGTGTATATGGGGGCAGTAGTAGTGTATATGGGGGCAGTAGAATATATGGGGGCAGTAGTAGTATATATGGGGGCAGTAGTAGTATATATGGGGGCAGTAGTAGTATATATGGGGGCAGTAGTATTATATATGGGGGGCAGTAGTAGTATATATGGGGCAGTAGTAGTATATATGGGGGCAGTAGTAGTATACATGGGGGGCAGTAGTAGTGTACATGGGGGCAGTAGTATTATATATGGGGGCAGTAGTATTATATATGGGGGCAGTAGTAATGTATATGGGGGCAGTAGTAGTATATATGGGGGCAGTAGTAGTATATATGGGGGCAGTAGTAGTATATATGGGGGGCAGTAGTAGTATATATGGGGGCAGTAGTAGTGTACATGGGGGCAGTAGTAGTGTACATGGGGCGGTAGTAGTATATATGGGGCAGTAGTAGTATATATGGGGCAGTAGTAGTGTATATGGAGGCAGTAGTAGTGTATATGGGGGCAGTAGTAGTATATATGGGGGCAGTAGTAGTGTACATGGGGGCAGTAGTAGTATATATGGGGCAGTAGTAGTATATATGGGGCAGTAGTAGTATATATGGGGGGCAGTAGTAGTATATATGGGGGCAGTAGTAGTATATATGGGGGCAGTAGTAGTATATATGGGGCAGTAGTATATATGGGGGCAGTAGTAGTGTATATGGGGCAGTAGTAGTGTATATGGGGGGCAGTAGTAGTGTTTATGGGGGCAGTAGTAGTGTATATGGGGGCAGTAGTAGTGTATATGGGGGGCAGTAGTAGTGTATATGGGGGAAGTAGTAGTGTATATGGGGGCAGAAGTAGTGTATATGGGGGCAGTAGTAGTGTATATGGGGGCAGTAGTAGTATATATGGGGGCAGTAGTAGTATATATGGGGGGCAGTAGTAGTATATATGGGGGCAGTAGTAGTATATATGGGGGCAGTAGTATATATATGGGGGCAGTAGTAGTGTATATGGGGGCAGTAGTAGTGTATATGGGGGCAGTAGTAGTGTATATGGGGGCAGTAGTAGTATATATGGGGGGCAGTAGTAGTATATATGGGGGGCAGTAGTAGTATATATGGGGGCAGTAGTAGTATATATGGGGCAGTAGTATATATGGGGGCAGTAGTACATATATGGGGGCAGTAGTAGTGTATATGGGATCAGTAGTAGTGTATATGGGGCAGTAGTATATATGGGGGCAGTAGTAGTGTATATGGGGGCAGTAGTAGTATATATGGGGCAGTAGTATATATGGGGGCAGTAGTAGTATATAAGGGGGCAGTAGTAGTATATAAGGGGGCAGTAGTAGTATATATGGGGGCAGTAGTAGTGTATATGGGGGCAGTAGTAGTATATATGGGGCAGTAGTATATATGGGGGCAGAAGTAGTATACATGGGGGGCAGTAGTAGTATATACGGGGGCAGTAGTAGTATATATGGGGGCAGTAGTAGTGTATATGGGGCAGTAGTAGTGTATATGGGGGGCAGTAGTAGTGTATATGGGGCGGTAGTAGTGTATATGGGGGCAGAAGTAGTAGTATATATGGGGGGCAGTAGTAGTATATATGGGGCAGTAGTATATATATGGGGCAGTAGTAGTGTATATGGGGGCAGTAGTAGTGTATATGGGGGCAGTAGTAGTGTATATGGGGCAGTAGTATATATGGGGGCAGAAGTAGTGTATATGGCGGTAGTAGTGTATATGGGGGCAGTAGTAGTATATATGGGGCAGTAGTATATATGGGGGCAGTAGTAGTGTATATGGGGGCAGTAGTAGTATATAAGGGGGCAGTAGTAGTGTATATGGGGGCAGTAGTAGTATATAAGGGGGCAGTAGTAGTATATATGGGGGCAGTAGTAGTATATAAGGGGGCAGTAGTAGTATATATGGGGGCAGTAGTATATATGGAGGCAGTAGTAGTATATATGGGGGGCAGTAGTATATATGGGGCAGTAGTATATATGGGGGCAGAAGTAGTATACATGGGGGGCAGTAGTAATGTATATGGGGGCAGTAGTATATATGGGGGCAGTAGTAGTGTATATGGGGGCAGTAGTATATATGGGGGCAGTAGTAGTGTATATGGGGGCAGTAGTAGTATATAAGGGGGCAGTAGTAGTATATAAGGGGGCAGTAGTAGTATATATGGGGGCAGTAGTAGTATATATGGGGGCAGTAGTAGTATATATGGGGGCAGTAGTAGTATATATGGGGCAGTAGTATATATGGGGGCAGAAGTAGTATACATGGGGGGCAGTAGTAATGTATATGGGGGCAGAAGTAGTGTATATGGGGGCAGTAGTATATATGGGGGCAGAAGTAGTAGTATATATGGGGGCAGTAGTAGTGTATATGGAGGCAGTAGTAATGTATATGGGGGGCAGTAGTAGTGTATATGGGGCAGTAGTAGTATATATGGGGGCAGTAGTAGTGTATATGGGGGCAGTAGTAGTATATATGGGGGCAGTAGTAGTGTATATGGGGGCTGTAGTAGTATATATGGGGGCAGTAGTAGTATATATGGGGGCAGTAGTATATATGGGGCGGTAGTAGTAATGTATATGGGGGCAGTAGTAGTATATATGGGGGCAGTAGTAGTGTATATGGGGGCAGTAGTAGTATATATGGGGGCAGTAGTATATATGGGGGGCAGTAGTAGTGTATATGGGGGCAGTAGTCCTGTATATATGGGGGCAGTAGTAGTATATATGGGGCGGTAGTAGTATATATGGGGCGGTAGTAGTGTATATGGGGGCAGTAGTAGTATATATGGGGGCAGTAGTCCTGTATATTGGGGGCAGTAGTAGTATATATGGGGGCAGTAGTAGTATATATGGGGGCAGTAGTAGTATATATGGGGCGGTAGTAGTATATATGGGGGCAGTAGTAGTGTATATGGGGGCTGTAGTAGTGTATATGGGGGCAGTAGTAGTGTATATGGGGGCAGTAGTAGTATATATGGGGGCAGTAGTCCTGTATATTGGGGGCAGTAGTAGTATATATGGGGGCAGTAGTAGTATATATGGGGGCAGTAGTAGTATATATGGGGCGGTAGTAGTATATATGGGGGCAGTAGTAGTGTATATGGGGGCTGTAGTAGTATATATGGGGGCAGTTGTAGTATATATGGGGGCAGTAGTAGTATATATGGGGGCAGTAGTAGTGTATATGGGGGCAGTAGTAGTGTATATGGGGGCAGTAGTAGTGTATATGGGGGCAGTAGTCCTGTATGTTGGGGGCAGTAGTCCTGTATGTTGGGGGCAGTAGTCCTGTATGTTGGGGGCAGTAGTCCTGTATGTTGGGGGCAGTAGTCCTATATGCTGGGGGCAGTAGTCCTATATGCTGGGGGCAGTAGTCCTATATGCTGGGGGCAGTAGTCCTATATGCTGGGGGCAGTAGTCCTGTATGTTGGGGGCAGTAGTCCTATATGCTGGGGACAGTAGTCCTGTATGTTGGGGGCAGTAGTCCTATATGCTGGGGGCAGTAGTCCTGTATGCTGGGGGCAGTAGTCCTGTATTTTGGGGGAAGTAGTCCTATATGCTGGGGGCAGTAGTCCTATATGCTGGGGGCAGTAGTCCTATATGCTGGGGGCAGTAGTCCTATATGCTGGGGGCAGTAGTCCTATATGCTGGGGGCAGTAGTCCTGTATGCTGGGGGCAGTAGTCCTATATGCTGGGGGCAGTAGTCCTATATGCTGGGGGCAGTAGTCCTATATGCTGGGGGCAGTAGTCCTGTATGCTGGGGGCAGTAGTCCTGTATGCTGGGGGCAGTAGTCCTATATATTGGGGGCAGTAGTCCTATATATTGGGGGCAGTAGTCCTGTATGTTGGGGGCAGTAGTCCTATATGCTGGGGGCAGTAGTCCTATATGCTGGGGGCAGTAGTCCTATATATTGGGGGCAGTAGTCCTATATATTGGGGGCAGTAGTCCTGTATATTGGGGGCAGTAGTCCTATATGCTGGGGGCAGTAGTCCTATATGCTGGGGGCAGTAGTCCTATATGCTGGGGGCAGTAGTCCTATATGCTGGGGGCAGTAGTCCTATATATTGGGGGCAGTAGTCCTATATATTGGGGGCAGTAGTCCTATATGCTGGGGGCAGTAGTCCTATATGCTGGGGCCAGTAGTCCTATATATTGGGGGCAGTAGTCCTATATATTGGGGGCAGTAGTCCTGTATGTTGGGGGCAGTAGTCCTGTATATTGGGGGCAGTAGTCCTATATGTTGGGGGCAGTAGTCCTATATGCTGGGGCCAGTAGTCCTATATGCTGGGGCCAGTAGTCCTATATATTGGGGGCAGTAGTCCTATATATTGGGGGCAGTAGTCCTATATATTGGGGGCAGTAGTCCTATATATTGGGGGCAGTAGTCCTATATATTGGGGGCAGTAGTCCTATATG